>NC_091117.1:33207500-33507500 GCF_040183065.1 Periplaneta americana
TTACTCTTCTTGTATTACCCTCGTTCTTTTTGTATTCCCCTTGTTCTTCTTGTATTCCCCTTACTCTTCTTGTATTACCCTCGTTCTTTTTGTATTCCCCTTGTTATTCTTGTATTCCCCTTATTCTTCTTGTATTACCCTCGTTCTTTTTGTATTCCCCTTGTTATCCTTGTATTCCCCATACTCTTCTTGTATTACCCTCTTCTTTTTGTATTCCCCTTGTTATCCTTGTATTCCCTTTACTCTTCTTGTATTACCCTCGTTCTTTTTGTATTCTCCTTGTTATTCTTGTATTACCCTTACTCTTCTTGTATTACCCTTGTTCTTTTTGTATTTCCCTTGTTAACCTTGTATTCCCCTTACTCTTCTTGTATTACCCTCGTTCTTTTTGTATTTCTCTTGTTAATCTTATATTCCCCTTACTCTTCTTGTATTCCCTTGTTCTTTTTGTATTCCCCTTTTTAACCTTATATTCCCCTTACTCTTCTTGTATTACCCTCGTTATTTTTGTATTCCCCTTGTTATCCTTGTATTCCCCTTACTCTCCTTGTATTACCCTCGTTCTTTTTGTATTCCCCTTATTATTCTTGTATTCCCCTTATTATTCTTGTAGTCCCCTCACTCTTCTTGTAGTACCCTCGTTCTTTTTGTATTCCCCTTGTTATTCTTGTATTCTCCTTACCCTTCTTGTATTACCCCCGTTTCGCTAAACTGGAGAATTGCCACGGTATCTTTGAACCGTGCCGTTACGTTTAGCACCAAATTTAAGTAAATACGCAATCTCGCCAACATAAGAACATTGGTGTGTGGCGTCGTTGGAGGGAGAAATTTGTTTCTTTTCTATATTTGTTTTTTTATTAAATGTTAAGCACAGGTACGCCATTTCGTAATTTTATTTAAGAAACAAGCCAAACAAATTATCTTTGCATCAAAAACGGATGCTCTCTGGGCCAAATTATCGTATTTTATAATTGTTTGAATGCAACAGAAGCCAGAAGTCTTGCACTTGACTAATGCAGTGAATTATTTAAGAATATAGTAGCGAATTTTACTACCACCATTTCGATTGTGTTTTGTTTGGCACGGCTCGGTACGGCCCGGTGACTAGTGGCCAGCGAGTAACGTCGACTATCGACATTGCTCTGCCGTGGGTATTATCCAGTTGTTCCCCCTCGTTCTTTTTGTATTCCCCTTGTTATTCTTGTATTCTCCTTACCCTTCTTGTATTACCCTCGTTCTTTTTGTATTCCCCTTGTTATTCTTGTGTTCCCCTTATCCTTCTTGCATTACCCTCGTTCTTTTTGTACTCCTCTTGTGCTCCTTACTTTTCTTTTATTCTCCTTGTATTCCCCTTTTTATCCTTGTACCCCTCTTATTCCTTATATTCCCCTAGCACTCCCTAAACTTCCCCTTTTTTGCCCCGTACTCCTCCTTCTTGTTCTGCTCTCTGTTCCACAACAATTCCTTTCTACTTAAAGATATGCAGCGTTGTAAAGCAATCCATCTGTTGACAATTTTGTCGCACCCACACATAATTCTACGAATAGGCTTATATGAAGATACGCAGCTTATTAAAGCTATGCATCTGTCTATGTTTTGTTCACCTGAGGGTGAAGGTAGAACGTAGATTATCTTCGAAACGTACAAACTATAACTGTTCTAAATGATCTCCTATTGCTCTCTCCCTCAATCAGAATAAATTTCCCTCTTTCCCTTTTCATTGAGTCTCGCTGGTGGTACATAATCATTAATATTTTAAACCCAAGAATTTATTAGCTATCATTACGTATCATAATACCAATAAATAGGCTCGATATATAACGTGTTGCCAAGAGAACAGAACATTTTTAACGAGTTTCCACATATTTTATACATTTAATTTTACATCTGTGTATATTCTTATTTTTATTAGACGTTTTAGTACTTCGATAACTTATAATTATTACCGTTGTCTTCTGTGATAGTTCCCGGACTTCAATGGTGGGGGAAAGGCAGAAAATGAGCGATCTTGTTAGCCCCTCGTCTAACGATCAATTAAGAAGAGGACATCGAATCAGTAATATTATACTTGCGTCTCCTGCCTGCGCTGCCATCTTTTGGCGGCGCTGCGGAACTAGGTGCTCCGCCCCCCAGTCACGATGGCGGCGGCTTGTTTTCTTTGATCTTTTAGCAGTTTGAAAGGAATAGCGGGGGGGAGGGTGAGAGGGGTCGCTTCATAACTTTGTAACTCGCGTCGCTTTCATCTTTGTGTTACCTCGTCCTGGTCAGTTGTGTGATCAGATACTTATCTTCACATCAGAGCGTGTCCGGTGGCTGCGAAGAACTGCATTGGGAGTAAATTGAAGTTAAAAGGCGAGGCACCACAGGGAACGTTCAGATAAATCTCACACTGGATGGTCCGCAGTTCGAATCTCGCCTAGGGCTAGAGATTTATCTTCGCACAAAAGTGTTTATAATTGCCTTTGGTAATTTAAAATTATTTATAATAATTTTATTGTGGATTTACCGCACTATCCATCCATCCATCCCTGTATCCATTAATCCAGGCCTGCACAAGGTTTGCGCTCTCCTAGCCGGCTCACAGCTCATGAGCGGAATGCAGATATTAGCTGCGCTCTGTATAAGGGTGGACTGGAAGAAGGGGTGATCTCGTACAAAATATACACAAAAGAAAGTACTATTATGAAATGAATTTCCGTTCAGTGTTTGCAAACTATCTTGGACTATTATTAATTAATAAAGAAATATTTATTTTACAGAAATAATAGAAATTCTATAGCTACTTAAATGTACAATATCATTTTGTTATATTTTTATTTATCAGTACATCAAAACGGGGTTTTATGCCGTTGGCAGCTGAAAGGAACAGTAGCTTACTGATCGTAATGAAACATCAGTTACAGATGTTCGATGTCTGCCTTTATTAATGTTGATTATAGAAAAGAGTTGCTCACAAATATAAATGTTGAGCCAAACATAGCAATCATTTTCACAGCCAGCCTGTGTAGTCGTGGATATTAATGCTAATGTTTAGTCTTGTAAAACTCAACCAGGCTAGTAGTATTATTCAAACGATCTTTAGCCCTTAGATCACATTGAAGATCAATAAGTTCGAGCTGTAAATCGTTAAATGTTATGTTCCGTCTTTTAGATTCCTCCATACTGTACTGTAGCAGTAGGTAAGCAACATGAAACAGTTACTGAGAATAGGCCTACACACTGCACTCCACTAGATAACTGAGTGGCCATTTCCCTCTCCTCTACCTATATCAAGTCTATGTCATTCTGACGTATCTTCCTCTCCGTTTCAGCGAGCGGTAAACACAGCTCTCCCGCTCCGAAGGAGCGCGCGCGCTCGTTGAGCGCTGTTTGTGCAGGTATGTACTAATCACTTCGCCCATTCAATATGTTTATCTTCCCATATATCTGTCCATTCGTTCATTAATCGATTCATCTGTCTATCACTTTAACCCCCAATCCAAACTACAATTTGCATATTAGTTCGTCCATGCATCATTCCACCCACTCACCCATCCATATTCTTATCTATCAGATCCGTCTCCTCTGACCATTCGCCTATCGATCTATTCCTTCCGGCATTCTATTAGTCTCAATTTGTCGACAGATCTACCATACTATTCATTCATCTTCACCTACAGACCAATCTACTAGTCTATCCGTCTCCATCTACCAACCAAGCTGCTTATCTATCCGTCTCTATCTACCGACCATTATATCTATGTATTCCACAAAATTTACCTACCGACCAATATGCCAATTATTCGTCCCATTTGTAAATACTATATGTCCCCACCTACTGACCCGTCTAGCAATCTATCTGTCGACCCTTCTATTAATCTATTCGCCTCCATCTGTTGACCCAACTATCAATCTAACCGCCTCAATCCGTAGGCCCATCCACCAATTTATCCGTCTCCACTTGTATATCTACTCTTCTAATTGTTTATCCTACCTACCACGACACAAAAAATTTCTGGGGACAGGGAGAAAATTATATTGTTATATCAGAGTTATTTTTGTATTGAGGGGTTATTAAAATTTGCCCATATTTCCGATCAGAAAGAGAATATAGTAAATAAGTATATAAAAAAACTTCAATACTTCCAAATGACATTTACTCATTATTTGATTACACTACTTGAAGTAAAAATCTGTATGTGAAAAGTTTCTTATGGAATTATTACATTTTATTTTAAAAATTTGTAACAGCTCGTTCACGCATTAGAGGAGAGTTGGGTAGTATCGGACATCGGGTAATATCGGACAGTGCGTTTCTTTCATATACCACCAGATCGTAGTACCTGAATGACACGGTTACTTTTCTGTATGCGACATCACAGAAACGTAACCATGTCATTCAGGTACTATCATCTTGTGGTAGATGAACGAAACTCACTGTCCGATATTACCCGATGTCCGATACTACCCAGCTCTCCCCTATAATCCACATTTTTCTGCTTTTTCTTCAGGAAAAATGGTCTTTTTCTAAAATTCTCTTGTGTTTTAAATTCGCGACAAATTGCCCCGGTACCGCCTCTACCACTTACATCATAACCTTGGGAGTTGGTAATACTGTCAATTAGTATATTCCCTTCATTTTTAGTAATCAGCTGGAGAGTTTCCTACAAGTGGGAAGGTTAAATTTCTTGCTTGAAAAATTGAAAATGGATCGAAATGTGGACGTGAAGTGGCAGTGGGATGTAGAAGAATGACTAGAGATAATATCTAACTCTAACCAAAAATGTATTAATCTAAGTGAACTCATTCTGGAGTAAATAATTTTTTTTCTACACAAAATGTGATTTTTCAGTAAGTTTTCACAGCAAAAGAAATTGTTATATAATCTACAGTTTGAACGCTAGAGTTACAGTAAAAAAAAAACTTTATTTTTCTCAGGCATTTAGTCCCTGTATAACTTAATGATAGTTTTTCACGAAAGTATTAGGACAGGAGTAAAACATCTTCTTAAACTTTTGGTAGAAACTGTATGATATCGGTAGAAATATAAAAAAGTTAATTTAGCCTCGTCAGTCCTGTTGTAAAGTATACTATACTTAGGTCTAATTTTCTTATGATTTTTTGCAGTGTCTTGGATACTTTTGAAATTTTTGAAAAATTAAGTTTGATAGAAATGAAGAGTAGCTATCACTTTTGCAACATTTCTATATCAGAATTATAAATCAGAATTTAAAATTTGGGAGCACCAAGAGTCAAAATTACCTCAAAATTTGATTTTCTGTGGAGACTTGATTTGGGATTTTTGGAACCCCGGAATGATTATGTGACCGATTTGTTTTTTTCAACTTTAAAAAAATATAAATTCGGGACTGAAGAGGTTAGGCTATGTTAATGGTTAATGATTAGACTATGTGATAAAACATTTACAGCATTGCAGTCAGTCTTCTGTTTCTTGATTGTACCACACATTTACATTAATTCAATTAACATTTTAGTATTCACAATGACAATGGAAAGGGATATTTACATATAATTATTAATAGGCCTACTCCAGTTATAAAGAAATTATATTTTCCACAATTTCCATCATTCTCCGCCATGATTATAAAACAATCAACAATTTATGCTAACAACACTATTGAAAACACAAATGATAAAAATGAACTCCATAAATATCTGCCCTTGTCCACTAACATACAGAAGATTGAATCTAAAATTTATTTCATTGTTTCGTATGGATAAACTTGTCGCCCGCTCACCCAAAATTACATTTGAAACCTGTCATTGCACTATCGCTTTTTAATTAAATTCTCCTTGTAGTTTTACGTACTGCTGAGTGTAAGCTGTTCGTTACAGTGAGCATACCAGTGGCGGCTGATTGACTAAGGCAAGTGAGGCCGGGCCTCAGTCGCTTGGCTTAACTGAAATCAAATTTTGTGTTTCTATATAATGTATTAGTTATTTGAATGAAGCATATATCGCTGTAGAAGCATTTGAAAACTTTGTGATGTATATAGACCTGTTTTGCAGTAAAATTTGTTCCTGAGGCCAGGATCGCTCGTGCCGGGTCTGGCTTATGCATTTCATGTCCTTTCGCGGGCTTTGAGTTTGCGCTTAAAACGTTGTAGCTGAGGCACAATTCGTCTGGCCTGGTCAGGTTTCACTTCTCTCATCCATGGGCCGGCCTCAAGGGTAGAGTGGGGTGGGAATAACAGTGGTGACTTGTCTTCCTAAATAGGCTATAAATAACAAAATTCCAGCTCTTTGGCAGGCAGAGACCCACTCTATTCTTTCCCTTTATGTCTTAGTTTATGACATAAGCGAGGGTGTTGTACTATTGTACTTCGTAATACAGTAGTGAATCTGGGCAAATGTTATATATTTTGGGAAAATATAAACAGAAACAAATGAGAGAAATAATGCTGGTGCAGTTAATTCATTGTTAGAGTATCCTTTTTCGAGAAGAAATAATACTGAAATAAAGGAAATTTTAAATAAAGAGAGAGACTACCGAGATACCTACGACATCGCTGACAATTTTTCTGACAGATAATCTTAAAACGCGAGTTTCTATTGCACCCTGGTATGGGCCACATAAATGGTTAAGTGGTAATGTGATGCAAAATAAACTTCTCTTGGCCTTGTTTGTTGCTGTCCAAGGAAAAAAATAAAAATAAAAGAAAGAAAGGGGAATTTCAACACATAATATGGGATCCTTCATCACACTGAAACAATCACTGAAACTCAGAGCATAACAGCTTATTTTGTGAATGAAATTATTGTTTTTCATTAATACTCGTATTACGAGTAATAATAATAATAATAATAATAATAATAATAATACAGTAATAATGATATTAATAATATAATAACAATAATAATTAATATCATAAACAAACATTTCCTATCGGAGGCACTTAAACTAGTTGCATCTGGCCTCACCGAGGATTTCCATCACCGGCCGCTACTGGAGCATACATGTGACATCAATTCTCGAAACACTGGTAGCGTCCTACCGTTTAGCTTATTTGCAATAGAGGTCACAAGACGTCAATATTTTATAGGCATTGGGTAGACACAGCGACGAGAGCGCGATAACGTGTGTTGCGAGGTCGTCCGAACACTGAAGGGACAGCGTGCAGAAGACCTTGCCCCAGGGAGACTCGTGGGGACGAGTGAGTGGGTGGCTGCCAAACTGACGCGCACTTGATGGATGACGACGATGACTTCTGACAGAGAGAGAGAGAAGGAGAGAATCTGGAGAGAGAATAAAAGCAGCAAAAGAAAGGGAAAAAATTATAAAGAAAAAAGACAGAATAAGAAGGAAAAGAACACAAGCGAACGGAGAAAAGGAAAAAGAATAAATTGAGAAAAGAAAAAGACAAGGAGAAAAAGGGGGGGAAGGAAGAGACAAAACGAAACGTACAACATTCAGGTGTAGAAAGAACGACAGCGTGCAGAAAGAAGGAAAGGCTGGAGATATTGATGAAAAAGTATGAGAAGAGGAGAAGAGAAAACGAAAATGAAACGGAACGAATAAAATAGGAGAGGTAAATGAAAGCCAGAAGGGAAATATAAAATTGGCAGAAGTAGACGAGGTTAAGAAAAAATAAAAAACGTGGAAAGAAGAAAAGGAAAGCAGTACTCAATGACTAATAAATAAAAAAAAATAATAAGTTAAAGGAGAAAGGAGGAAGAAGAGAAAGAAATGTCAGAAATTTGAGAAAAAGAGAAAAAATAAGAAGAAAAATTAGAAAAATGAAGGGAAGACGGATTTGAACGAAAAATTAGGAGGAAGAATAAGTTAAGGAAACAGGGAAGACGGAAGGAGAGGAAGAAAAATAAATACAAATCAAGGTATATAAAAAACAAAAAGAAAAGAAAGAAAAAGGGATCAAAAGAAGAAATGTTAAGGAAAATAGAAAAGAATGAAAAACACGATAGAAAAGAAGAAAGGGAGAGAAGAAAAACTGGATAAATAAGAAAGGAAGGATGTAGAAAGAGGGAAAACGAGAATAAAAGAAAGAACAAAAGAAAAAACAATGAAAAGAAAAGGGAGAATAAAAGAAAGAAGTAACGGTAGAAAAGAAGAAATATTAGAGAAAAGGAAAGCAAGAGATAAGGGAGGAAAGAAAGAAGACAGGAAGAAGGAAAGATAAAAAGAAAAATAGTAAAAGGAACGAAGATAGAAGGACAAGATAAAACATTAAACAAAAAGAATAGAATTATGAAAGAGAAAAAAGAGATAGGAAAGAAAGGAGAAATAACTTAAATAAAGAGAAAAATAATATTTAGAAATAACCCGAATCACGTAAAGTGAAGCGTGGAGTCATTGGATACATACATATACTATTTAGTAAAGAAGAAAGGAACAAGAGAAAGAATTAAACATTATGAAAGAAAGAGAAAAAGAAACAAGTGTGTCGGAATAGAAGGAAGGATGGAAGAAAGAAAAAATTGGAAAAAAAGTGAGAAAGGAAGAAATGTTACGGAAGAGAGAAAGAAATGAAACATTATCAAAACAAGAGAGGTAGAAAGAAGGAAACAAAGAAAGAAACAAAAAAGAAAGAAAGAAAGAAGGGAAGAGAGAAAGGCAAATTAGGAAAGAGAGTAAGAAAAAGCAAACAGGAAAGGAAAAAGAAGTAAAGAAAGAAAAATTAGGAAAGAAAGGAAGCAAGCAAGAAACAAAGACTAAATAAAGAAAAAAGTGGGAAAGAAGAATTGGGAAAGAAGAAAGGAAAGAAAGCATCTTAATAATAAAGAAAATGAAAAAAACGGCTTTGTTGCAGAAGAAAAGAAGAAAGAAAAAATAAATGTTAGGAAAGGAAGGAACTAAGAAGGAAAAAATAACTAGGAAAGAAAGAAAGAAAGAAAGAAAGAGAGAGAGAGAGAGAAAGAAAGAAAAATTAGGAAAATTAGGAAAAGAAGAGACAAAAAATGGTAGAGTATGTTAGGAAAGAAAGGCAGAAGAAAAGAAAGAAAAATTAGAAATGAAACGCAGAAAGAAGAAATGAAAGAGTATTTTAGAAGAGAAAGAAAGAAAAAAGTTAGGACAGAAGGGTAAAAGGAAATAAAGAAAAATTCGGAATGAATGAAAGAGAGAAAGAAGAAATTGATGAGTATATTAAGAAAGAAAGGAAGAAAATAAATTAGGATAGGAAAAAAGGAAAGAAGGAAAATAATGCAGAAAAATTAAGAAGGAAAGGGAGAAGTAAAGAAAGGCTAGAAAGGATTGTAAGGAACAAAGAAGTAGGAAAAAAGGTAGTTGCAAAGAACAGGTAGCAAAGAAAGGAAAATAAAAATAAGCTAGGATAGAATAAAATATTAAAGAAAAGCAGAAGTAAGGAAAATTAGAAAAGAAATGTAGTAAATAAGGACAGTTACAAATACAAAGAATGGGTGAAACAGTGAAAAGTAGGAAAAATGAAAAAAAAAAGTCAGAAAATTTAAGAAAAAGAAAGGAAAGAAAATTTACGAAATAAAAGTAGAAGAAAAGAATAATTAGAAAAAAAGGAGAAACAAAGAAAAATTAGGGAAGAAAAACAGAAGGAAAAAAATAGAAAGAACCAAAGAAAGGAACATCAAGGTATATTATGCAAAGAAAAAAGTAGTAACAATGAAAGGAAGAAATTAAGCAGGAAAGACTGAGGAAATGAGATCATAAAAGAAATGAGGAAAAGACGGAAAAGAAAATCACTAAAGGAGGGAGGTGTAACTGTAGAAGAATGAAGGAATGGAAGAAATAAATGAGAAAGAAAAAGATAAAAAGAAGGAATCAATATAAATTAATGAAAGAACTAGTGTAAAATGCAGGAGAAGTCAAAAACACAAAGAGGAGAAAATAATGTGAGATAAACCGAAATGTAATGGAAGAGTGTATTAATTAAGAAAGTTAATAGAGAGAAAGAGAGACAACTGAGGAAAAAGGGAAGGGCAGAGCGAGGTGCTCATTTGCTTCCTTTGCTCGCACATTTTCCTTTCCACTATAAACTCCATTTTATTGCGTCTCTCTCGGTTTCGAATCCATTACTATCATTATCACCCGTCCTTCCTGTGCAGTACTCCACTCCAACTTAATCTCTCCCAGGCCCATTTGTCTTGCTCTCAGTATTTCTGTGTACACCGTCAACACCACACTGGCAAATCCCACATCTGCTAACATGTTTACACGACATTTTACAAACTTCACATGTCCAGACGCATTCAATCAAGCAGTTTTTAAATATTCGTTTAAAGTACCTTATAACTTTGAGGCCATTTAAGAGGATCAAACAAAATGTCAGAACCACAGTCAGTGGCGATCTCCTGTCATAAGCGTTGACGTACCTGCAACCAGCGAAAATGCTTCGGAATATATTTTACCTCAGTTTCGTTCTCCCATTAAATACAATGATACACCAGCGAATAGGGATTATAAAGAATGGACACTGAGCGAATTTTCCTGTGTTTTGTTTCTCTGTGTGCCGGCGTTTAGTTCCACTTTCAAGCGCTAGAGGTTAGTGTAATCGAGCACACGCTAAGATAATAATAGAGAATACAGTTGAGACATCCAAACATCGCCTACTTTATTGCATAATCCAGTAACGCTTTGCTTCAAATAAATTCAAGTTAACAGCTTTTCCTTATTTCTCAGTGACAAATTAGTTGTAATAATAATTGTTTATATTTTATGTATAATAAATTATATTATAAAATAATATAATGCATTATAAAATTATGTATCAAATTCGTTTAATATTTGTATGCAATATAAGTTAATATAGGTATATAATTTTACTTCTCTTAGGAGTTTTGTTTCTCCATTTTCAGCGCTATCAAATCATTACATATTTTAATTGTTGATGGGGGTCAACGTCTCAACTCTCATTATAAAGGAATTCTAGAGTCTAGACGTTACAGTTAATGACGGATTTATTATTTCATCGGTCCAATTTATTTTATTTGAGTACACAATGTACCTAGATGTATTAATTGTGTTACATTTCCGCTGTGTCGACTGCTAGCTGGTGTGATGTCAGTGCCAACTCCTGGGAGAAAGCAGAATCTCACGCTCAAACTTGTTTCAAGGTCATTGAAAACATTCCTGCTACATCAAAGATACCGATGCGAAGTGTCCATACTGTACTGTGCAATATCTATACTTTGGATACACTATAAATAATTGTTTGTATCCATCTGAAGTCTGATTAGTATAATATGTAGGTAATCGGCGATGTATCCAATGGAGGGGGAAAGAAACTGGCCATCCTACTCCATTATCTCCTGGCCTAGTTGCCTCACATGGGGCGCTTTATTGGTATCACTTGTGAAGTTCAGACCTGTCTTCGGACAGTTGACTAAACAACAAACAACAGTTACTAATATTTTAAATTTTAACTAAATAGAAACACTATTGGTTTCTTTGTCGATGTATGACACAAGCAACTCGACTATATTATTCTTGTTCGGAGATGAAGTACAGTAAGTCTTATTTACTAGTATCATAGAAACTTTGATTTTACATTTTATTTCTCTTTTTTGGAGCAATTTAAAATTAGATTTCGATCATCAAAATTTATAGTGGAAGATCTTCAACAAAGGTTAGAGCCTCATTTAGAATCACAAACAAAACGAGTTCATGCTCTGAACCCAATGTTCATGATCCTCGTCACACATAATAATTATTATTGAGAAGCATATTCCGGAGGCGGTGATTATATTTTCTCTCTTATTGACGAGACAGTTAAAATCAACTGGCTTTACATACGAATGTGATTCATGTTTCGTGATACTGCCACACATTTTACTGCAAATAGCAGTACTTAAACTAGTTTACATGTTCATAAGTTAAATATATGAACTTCTGTCAGAAAGTCGAAAAGGAGATTAGCAATGGCAAAGAAAGTTTTTAATAGAAAAAGGAGCATCTTCTGCGGATCTCTGGAAAAGAACTAAAGAAGAGACTAATAGAGTGCTTTGTATGGAGTGTGGCATTGTATGGTGCAGAAACATGGACATTACGACGAAGTGAAGAGAAGCTAATAGAAGCATTTGAAATGTGGCTATGGAGAAGAATGGAACATGTGAAGTGGACAGATAGAATAAGAGAGAGTGGGTGAAGAAAGAATGATGGTGAAACTGATCAGAAAGGAAAGAGGAAAAGGAATTGGTCGGGTCACTGACTAAGAAGAAACTGCCTACTGAAGGATGTACTGGAAGGAATGGTGAACGAGAGAAGAGTTCGGAGCAGAAGATGATATCAGATGACAGACGACATTAAGATACAGTGTATGGATCATATGAGGAGACAAAGAGGAAGGCAGAAAATAGGAAAGATTGGAGAAAGCTGGGTTTGTAGTGAAAGACCTGCCCATGGGCAGAACACGGAATGAATGAAATATCATATACATCGTATCATATCATATATCATATCATAATATCATCTCATATCAATTATCATATCATATCATACCATATTATATCATATATCATATATATTACAGTAGTGGAATATCAGATATCAGTAGCTGCTGACCAGTCATTTCCAATTGGCCAACCTGTGACGTCGGAACACGTTTCTTCTCTCGGAGCAGAGCTTGAAGAGCACGTGAGGGAGGATAATGTTGTGTCTTCTCTATTTAAACATCTATAACTTAAAACGTTATGTAAAAAGTGTAAGTTAAAATTAAGGTAATTTTTATCTTTTAAGATGACATGTATTTATTTAGCTTGACGAGTTACTCCCTTGGTTTGAACTGTAAGTTTAGTTTAAATGTAGTTCTGCGTATAAGTATGAATACGGGTGTAATTGTATGTCTTACTTGAACTGTTGTATCAGTGAAGAGTGGGGAGTCAGTGAAGTTATGGTTTTACAATGTAGTGAATAGTTTCGATCAGTGATAATTTATAGTGTCAATGAAATACGTTCTATAGTGTCAGTGAAATGTGTTCTAAAGTGTCAGTGAAATGTGTCATAGTGCCAGTGCAGTGAGTGAGATGAGATGAGAGAAAAATGAAAGATAATTATCCGTACCAATGTGAAACTTATGTAGAATCTACACATATGTAGGTTGTAATGTAAAATTAGGTTCACTTATTAATTAGGTTATTTTATGTATTATTAATTGTAATTATTCTGTATTGTATTCTTATTGCATTGTGTATAAAATTGCATTTTGTATCTAACTATAATGTACAATTGTGTTGTTTATTGTAATTTAATTGTGTAGCGTATATATTGTTTGTGGTCCACATCTGTGGAGTAACGGTTAGCACGTCTGGTCGTGAAACTAGGTGGCCCGGATTCGATTCTCGGTTGAGGCAAGTTACCTGGTTGAGGTTTTTTCTGGGGTTTTCCCTCAACTCAATATGAGCAAATGCTGGGTAACTTTCGGTGCTGGACCCCGGATTCATTTCACCGGCATTATCACCTTCACCTCATTCAGACGCTAAATAACCTAAGCCAGGCATGTCAATTGATGCCCATAGGAGCAAGCGCGCGCTTTAGAGCTCAGGAGAGCCTGAGCGCTTTACAGTGGAAAGGAAAGAGACAGACGAAAGAGGTAGTATATGCCGCTTGGTCGAGCTATATTCAGGGATGGCCAGCACTGATTCAATGGATAAAGGGAAGAGAACTTATTAAAACTGTATCCACGTTAATTTTTAGATTTGCCTGAGAAGTATAAGTGCATTATAAGAATGTAAGTTTTAATTTTAATGCTCATTTTTCACAAGTTTGATTTTTTATTCAAAAGTAAAATTTTCAGGTATAGGTCTATTTATTTAGTAGCCTTACAGAATGTTTTCGTAAATCTAATATCCGTATATACGTATTAACTGAAGTTAGTGTATTGACAATTTTGAAAATATTCGCATGGAAATTGTTTGTAAGGAAATGAATTAACACAGCAACTACTATTACATCATAAGCAAAAGATACGTGCCCATGTGTTGTAAAAATGTCAGCTCTATAGCTTCTGCAGATTTCGAGAAAATAATTTAATATTCTGATGATAGGAAGTTGCTCACAAATATCACCATTAAAGCATATGCGATAATAGTTTTGTTATGTAATATTAGTGACACTTAAAACAGATACAGTACCTAGGTAACTTTCCTTTGTACTGTAATATTGTTTTGATTAGTTTATTGATTACTTTTGTAAGGCTAAATATGCCATCAATATAAATTCCAACTTATCATGTCATACTCAATCTCTTTCTTTGGAATATCACTTTCTTTATGAACTATGTGTTTCATCCACTTAATACAGTATAATATTATACTACTATGGAATTTAAGTGAATATTCCTTCTTAACTCTCTATTATGTTATTAACATTTAAAACACAACTGCAATATTAAGAAATCAGCGTTAGTACTTTTGTTTTACAGACAATATAGATAATATTAAACAGAAAGAAGTCATATAAAAATAACGACATAAAATTTCACGTTCCGTTTGAAATTTGTGCACCACTGTTTTCTTAATCCAACAGGTTGCTTATTCATATACACAACCCTTCCTCTTTCCATACTTAGCGCTTGCTGTCCGCGCACGACTTCAAGGTTAGAAAAATGCGCTTGCTTTGACATCACTGACCTAAGCTGTTGATAAAGCGTCGTAAAATAATCTACAAAAAAATATATATTGTTTATACCACTGTCATCGGGTGCTTTGCACCTTTATCTATGCTTCCCCTCTCAACGAGCTCGAGAACAGAGACGTGTGACGTCACAGAGCCAGCAGTTGGAAATGTCTGCTGTAGAAGTATGTAGGAAGTAATGTAGGAATAATCGTGGACTCAAGTGATGGCAGTAGTAGCAGCAGTAGTCAATAGGCCAATTTATTTCCCAGTAGTAGCACCACAAACTTATATATTAGAGTCACGACAAACATAAAGGATTGTGAACGCGATCGAGAGAAATATCATCTCATCAAATATGAGCGCCGGCCTTACCGAGAACCCATTCCAGTCGGCACGCAGCGCAGACCTGCTTGAGCAGAGAGATTCGTAATGAGTATCTTGGGACGAAACAACAGCTTTGGGATTGCGGTGTGCCAGCAAGTTATATATTCACACCCTGCCTCCGCTTGTGTATGTGATGGCAGTAGTACAGTTTCTCATTACGGCAAATTGCCGCGCAACAACAGTCTCGTTTCCCGCATGGCCGCCTGCGTAATTCGAGGCGGAGACGTGACGCAGGAGCCTCCACACACCGCAAAACACCGCAACGTGCCTATTCTTCTCAGTCACTCCTCGGGAATCCCGAGTTAATATCATTTTCATACCACACAATGCAAATCGGAGAACGAAACAGAATGTCCTTTATGACTAGGAAACGGATTTCTAGACGCTAGAAAGGAGATATTTATGATTTTATGAACTCCAATGTAGGACTTTTAGGAGTTCATATAAAATCAACAATTAATCATTTCAATTTGAGTAAATATTCTATATGAACTGGAATTTATGTACGAAGAACTGTTTTTGACAATGAGTGCTACTGAACTGGAGACTCAAATTCTATCAGTGAAAGAGCAGTCAGTTTCATTTCGCTTAACGGGAGTGCATTGACGCGAAAACTAATTTGTAAGCTCTCGCCTGACCTGAAGAAACTACCACGCCTTTCATACTAGAATGGAATTTTTTCCAAATGAAATTCGGTTCCAGGAAATTAGGTAAAATCTTCTCCCTTCCCCTTCCAAGACCAATACTGAACGAATTTGCCAGACTAGTGTTTGTAATATTTTAAATAGCATTTTCGTAGTTTTTGAAGAATATTTTTATTTTTAATACCGGTATTTTAATTTTAAATATACGATAAACACTAAAAAAAAATCGTTTTAGACACAAACATAGTTTTTAGGCATTTATAGGAATTTATTGTTTATTTAGGTGTTTCAGGTCCTATAGAATTTTAATAGGGGGAATCCTATGTACATGAAACGTAGAAATATCTCAATAACATACGTGTAGGACGTAGGAAACAAAATAGTTACGGGACTAGAAATCCGTTTCCTAATTATGACACTATTGTTTAATAGTACATTATGCAACGAGCCTATAATGATAGTAATTAAGAATTGAGTATGGATATTTATGAAACGAGCGCAAGCGAGTTTCATAATTTTCATACGAGCTTCTTAATTACCATAATAGGCGAGTACCATACGACTTTTTATGCTCGACCATATTTCTAACTTCAAATTACCGGTATTCAGATGTATACATTTTATTTGTATCTGACAAGATCGGAAGCGACCTTGTTCTAGGTCGTGAATTGTGACATGTGCGCAGACGCGAAAGTATTGATTTTTTCCGAGGAACAATAATGTCATAGACCTTGTGTAATCCGTTAAACTTGGTATAACTTTGATTATTGAATTCGACATTGAAAAGCGAGATGACAAATTGAACTTATTTGAATATTATTTACAATTAACGCTAATTATTATAGTAACAGAACATAACCTTCTGCGACAGTATTGGATTTCCAGCATCCGTGACTTTTCGCTAATTCTCTTTCGATTGCATATCCGAGAATAATCGATACTTGCTGTTTTATAACGGTACAAAGTTGACTTGTCATTCGCTGAACACATGTAAGCTGAGTTATCATTGGCTGAAGACCTGTACTTTAATGAGTAGGTGTACTTTAATGACATGCATTAAAGGACTGCTACCAGGTGTATAATTAGTACATTTCGGCATGGTCGAGCATAAATTAAGTTATGTTAGTCGCAAAAATACAACACTAACGTAAGTCACAAAGACAACTCATGCCCATTGTGGCAAACCAAAGACGTAAAGAAATATAGAGTAATTCAGTAAAAGTGTGTGAACAGGAAATAGGGGATGCTCTACAGAACATTTGTGTCAACTATTGTGAATGCTCACATTTAAATACATTTATTTTAACATTATTTCCGTTCTCGTTCTCGTTGTCGTTTCCGTTCCCGGTTATTGTGAACCAGCCTTTACGGTTGCCACGCGAGCCTCAACCCTCTCATAGTGGCCATTGACCTTGACAGGACTGCGCTAGGTGAACCTCTCCCTATATGACTGCAATGTTGCAATCTATTTCGCATCGTTCAGTGGCTTAAATTAGTGGCTTTAAAATCAAATTTACACGAAAAACGTCCACGCTATGGAAATCCGCCAGAGAAATGATTCTTTATTAGGTTTTCTATCGACTTGGACAAAAATCACGATCCTGTTCGCAATAGTTAGCGAATAAGACAGTACCGGTATTAAAAATTGGGGGGGGGGACTTTTTTCTGGAAAAAAAAAAGCTATGACCCTTCCACCAATATGGTATTACATTTTTTATTACATACAACATGGAAAGCTGCAGGGTTATTTCACTTCCACCCTGTATAGCAAATTGAATAATGTTGGGGATAGTTGGAAGCCTTGTTTAACACACTGATTTACAATTATCGTATCACTTGTTTTGTTTCCTATTCTTACTGATATTCTTGCCTCGTATAAGCTTTTAATAGTTTCCATTAGGTGTGTTTGTACAATATATTCCATATTATTTCTAAAGTTACAGAATATATTGTACAAAGAAGGATGAGTAAGGGAATAAAGAAGAAATGTATGTTGGAAAATGAAGAATAGAACAGTAAGGAAGATAATGAAAAAGAGAGTAATAAAGAAGATAATCAGGAAAATACCAATTTGAGGAAAAGTAGTAAGAAGAATATAACGGAAAAGAGAAATAAGAGAAAGAAAGCGGATAGGTTGAGAAAGATAACGAAGACAAGGATAAGGAAGAGGAGGATGAAGTGGAGGAGTAAGAGAAAGAGAACAATAGGGATATCCTGAACTAGCACCAACAGATAGCGCTTGTGTACTATGAGGGATGCGCTTTGCGTGTGCATTTGTTTTTCGGTATATAAACATTGAGGATATACGTAGTGTATTAGTATATTAAATACGGTACCCTTAAAAACAACTAAAAATGGCAAATTTTTGTTATGTTCCTATATGTAAAAACCAGGGAAAGCTTTTTGTCTTCAATCAGGTCCCGAAATATTCTGAATATATGCTTTAAACCTTTAAAAAATATGAGTAATAAAATTGGGCCTCGAAAGCGCTAGCTATTAAATAAAGTAACTACTTCAAGTAAGGAATTGTTGACTATAGTTTCATTTTGGAAGAGGAAAAAGAAAAATTAATAAAAGCATATGCAACCTCCACAGCGAGCTATGTTAGGTTAAATTATATGCAGTAGTTGTAGGAGTCTCCGAATTTTACGCCTGCACTAAACTCTCGATAAACTGGAATGTTTATTATCCAGGACGCTCCCTAGTGAAATCCATTTCGTGAATAATGTTTTTAATGTACTGTACCCTAATTATTAAAGCCATGTTTTAAGTTCAAATTTTCAAAATCATCCCACACAGTATTCAAAACTGCATGTCCTTAACCTACAAAACACACTACTAATCGTGATACTATTGCGATCATATTATGTCATCCTATTAAAAATTGCATTTGATCTTTCTGCAACTACAGCGGAAATACAAGGAATTCAATGTCGATAGTCTCTTACCTATAAAAAAACACATTGGTGGCTGCATATCCTGTTTTTAGCGTAAGGTTCTTAAATACTAATTATTAAAGAGGACAATATTCACTTTAGACATATTTCCTATTTTTTTATTCGTGCATATTGTTCTCAAAGTTCTCGTTTAGGTTCATGAACATTCAATTTACTCGTATTTATATTCTGCATACTGCAGTTTTCCCCACCCATCTCGGGGAATCGCTCAATATTATAGGCCTACAGGTTTACGTTATTATTTATTGTAAATTAAATTAAATTATGAGGTAAGAAAATATTGAATTATATTAAATTATACTAGGTTATACAAAATAACTGTAAATATAATTTTGACACGAACAGAAAACCAACAAGCGGGAAAACGTAATCAACTGTAGCATATGAAAAAACATAGCCCTACAACATGTTGCGCCGCATGGAACGCTCCTGCCATCTGACGGTAAAACTTCGCATAAGATATCCCTATTTAGGTAAGGGAAAGAAACAGAGGGGGAAGAAAGAGGAAGCGTTGTGCAACAGAGAAGGAATACGAAGAAGAAGAGAAGATTCATGCTGATACAGGCTTAAAACTTTCACAAATTTTGCGACAATTAAGGTTTGGTGATATGGAGTAAATAGTAATATGCGACTTACACCTGTTTTCTTCTTCTTAATAATGATTCTATGTTGCTCTATATTATTTTACTAGCCGTACCCGTGCGCTCCGCTGCACCTGTTAGAAATAAATATAAAGTAATTACGTAATTAAAATAGGACGTTTGATACAGGGAACATTCGTGTTTGTTAGAAGGATAAATCGTTTAATATGTTACTTAATTGAAATTGTATTTAAATAATTAAATTGCGATCATATTGGTCCAGAGACCACTCATTTGGTGCAATGACAATTCCTTTAACATGTTTCTTATTTGTTATTACACGCAACTATAGTTTAATGAAGATTGACATATCATTTAGTTTTATTGTGTATACTTTATATTACTTGCTATATGGTTCCATTGAATTATGATAATAACTTAATTTTAACCCTTGTTTTCTACGTCTTCAGTAAATGGCGCTTGGCCCACTATGGTTCTGAAACCTTCAAATAACTTAAATAGTGACACAGCATAAACAGTGATATGTTAATATAATTATTTCTTTCGAAAATGTAAGAATTCACGATCTCCTATGTACCATTGCCATGGAATGAATAAATGTGTTTTTTCTTCCTACTCAAAAATTTTATATTTTGCACATGGGAATTACTGCAGGAACAACAACGCTACAATTTGAGGCGGCGGTGAAAACGTATTGTATTATTATTTTAAAAGTCTATCAGACCTACCAAATTTTGCATAGAATAAAACTTATCGGAAATCATTTTAAAGAAATTTTTGTTATGTAACATTTTTCACAAAAAAAAAACAATAATAAGCGGGATATTTCGATTTAATTCAGGTACCGTTAAATAAAGTATTTTGAATGCCATATAGCCTAAAATCTAAATTACAACGAGCTTAACTTATATTTCAATTTTCATAGAAATCCGTTCAGCCATTATCGCGTGAAAAGGTAACAAACAGACAGACAGACAGACAGACAGACATACAAACAAAAATTTCAAAAAAGCGATTTTCGGTCTCAGGATGAATAATTATACATGTTAACACCAATTATTTTTGGAAAAGGGAAAATTGCCAGAAAATTTTCGGCTACATATTTATTATTATATTATATTATATTATATTATATTATATTATATTATATTATATTATATTATATTATATTATATTATATTATATTATATTATATTATATTATATAAAAAGTGCGTTGATAACGGATGTACTCCGATAAGAAAGTTTTTAATTTGTTGTGGGGGCTTTTGAATCTCAGAAGCAACAACCTTTACAACAGCGCAACATAATCTGCTTGGCTCATTACCCAATTTCTTTTGCATTGCATTTATTGCATATATAGTCTATTTTATGTATTTTAACAAGATTCAATTGAGCATAGTTAAAATTTGAATTATAACATAATGGATTGCTAAGCTAACGTACTATTACTGCATACTAAATCAATACACTCTCGTTGTTCATTAATTCTCTGAGATTAAAATGAATGTGTACATAAATATTATTTTAAGAAATACAGAAAACGAATGTACAAAAAAGCCTATCAAATTTTCTGTGCATAGGAATAGTTTAATAGCTTTCGATTGTTGCTGTCCAAGGCCCCTTTTTCGATTGTTGTTGCCCAAGGCCCCTTATAGACGAAGTCATTTGTTATTTCATTGCACCGTCTTAGATGGCGTTATTTTAATTTTAAAACTCATTTATCTCATTAAATATCAGTCCCATCAAAATTTTGTAAAGAGTAAATCTTATCGGAAATCATTTTTAAAGAAACGTTTGTTATGTAACATTTTTCACAAAAATCAATAATAAGCGAGATATTTCGATTTATTTAATTCAGGCCCCCTTATAACCCCCCTTTTAAATAAAGTATTTTGAATGCCATATAGCCTAAAATCTAAGTTACAACGAACTTAATTTATATTCCAATTTTCATATAAATCGGTTCAGCCATTATCCCGTGAAAAGGTAACAAACATACAGACAGACATACAAACAAAAATTTCAAAAATGCGATTTTCGGTTTCAGGGTGGTTAATTATATATGTTAGGACGAATTATTTTTGGAAAATCGAAAATTACGAGAAAAATTTCGGCTACAGATTTATTATTAGTATAGATGAACTTTTCAAGTGCAAAAAGAACTTAACAAACGTTATTGACAGGCATGCTTGTTACATTGCATTCCACCAAAATGCAGGTTCAAATAAAACATCAATTAATGTGCGCTGGAAACGTATTTCGGTCTGGGAGACTTCTTACAGTAATGGGAATGAAACTCACTTCATCAGTAGTCACCCTAATTCATTAGCCCGGGGCAATTCTGTACTCGTTAGCAGTTTATATTTGACCACTATCAGAAGTAAACAAACGTACACATGGTGCATTCGAGGCATGGTAATGAGCAGGAAGTTGGGGAGCACACAATTCACTTGAGGAACTCGATTCCGGAAGACAAGGCATCTTTTCAACCAGAAAATAATTAAATTAGCCTATATATTAGGCGTCAGGTTCCAAAATTCTTCTTATCCAGTTTATACGGTTTTCCATAAACCATAAAAACCTTTTCATGATATTTTCTGATAATCTATTTAAACCTATAGGTTAAAAGTCAATAAAAACGAAGAAAACTAGTCTCCAAAGTATCATCCTTCTAACATTCAGATTACAACAAAATAAAGTATAATATTTTTGATAAGATATTGATTGGAACCGTACACTAAACAACGTGGGTTTTGGAAATTAATTTTAATGTATTTAAGACCAAACAAATAAACAAGGAGGAGTCTTTTTTCCGAAGCTGAAAGGTATTAGTTATATTACCGAAAAAGTAGTGAAGTTTCATTACTTCCAAAACATGAATCGACAATATGTTATCGTAATTCATTAGCCTGAAATAAGGGCTAGGATTTTGATGAAATTGCATCTTTTTTGTAGTAAGCCAGAAATATTGCTGCTTTAGTATTTATATGTTATGTGATAAACTGAGTGTTTTAAGACAATTTGTTAGGGCATTTTTTTTTAATTTTCTGCCTGTTTCAACTCATAAGAGCATCTTTTGTTTTATTCGGTCATTTTTTAGGCATTTTCATATAATTTTGGCCATAAATCCCCATGATTAATGTAAAATAATGTTTATTTCCTTTGATATTTTCTTTACATATTTTGTCCATTAATTCTCATTATTTTGTATAATATTTTAATCGTTTTTCTACACAAATATTGGCATTTTAACGTAGTACACCCCACGTAATTGATCAGAACAACCACCCCTTCAATATAGACTCCTCTATACCTGCTAGTTCCGGATAAGAGTGGCCTTGTGGCAGACTACTTGGAAACTAAAAGTAAAGTAAATCCATGGCGCTACACCCCATGAAGGGCCAAGACCGAACAGCTGACTGATGACCTCACGTCCACATGCCGAAGTAGAAGTGAACGATCATACATGGAAACTACATCAGGTAAAATAATTAATTAAAGTGTACTACTTAGAAAAAATTATGTAAAATTTAATTTAATTACTAGTCTAAATATTAAATAGTACAAAACCCCTTTTCCTACTAAGCCAATTATGTAAGATCAATTTTTAGGGCATTTTAAGGGCATTTTTTAAGATTTTTTAGGTCATAAATGTATTGTTTTAGGACTTTTTTCATGATTTATAGGTCATCAAAATCCTAGCCCTACAGTGATGATGAACACAGAAAATAATAATTAAATGAAAATAATGTATTTTAAGCTGTATGTAAAGTGTAAAATATAAAATATGAATAGAAAATAGTAAATTGATATCAGGTCTTTAAAATTTGTGTTATTAAACCACAAGAATCTCCGAGAAAACTTGCTGTACCAGACAGACATAACCGAGTACAACAAGCATCCTAAGCTCTATGTTGTAATTGCTGCAGTGCTGACTAGCTATAAAAATAAAATACCTTTCATACAGTTTTATTTCAACATCGGATTATGTTCGTAACTTTTAAAGTCAATCAAATTCATCTCTTGAACAAGATACTAATAGATAAAGATCATTATAGAACCACCATAATCTAAATGTAATACAGTTGTATGAGGATAAAGCGTTAATGGAAACAACACGGACAAGTTAAATAGGCCTATAATTGCTTTTCGATAAATGGAGCGTGTAAAATGAATAGACAGAATAAGAAATGACTCTGTGCTAGAATGAGTGAGTGAAGAAAAAATAATGCTGAAATTGATCAGAGAGTGGAACAAAAATTAACTGGGCCATGGCTAAAAACAAATGGCCTACTGAAGGATGCACAGGAAGGAATGGTGAACGGAAGAAAATTTCGGGGCAGAAGAAGTTATCAGATGATAGACAACATTAAGATACATGGATCATATGCGGAGATTAAGAGGAAGGTGAAAAATATGAAAGATTAGAGAATGCTCGGTTTGCAGTGAAAGACCTCGGACAGAACACTATGAATGAATTTATCACATGTTATATATAACTGTACTAAAACTGTATCTATGCTAATTTGTTGATTTTTTAACAGAGGTATACAGGTTTTAATTGTAATTCTCATTTTCCATAAATTTACAGATTTTGAGAGAAAACCATTATCTTTCTTATTTTTCCAATTAATCCTTCGATTTTTGCTCTTTAAAATCATGCATCACTTATTTATTTATTTATTTATTTACTTACTTATTTATATTTATTTACTTATTTATATTTATTTATTTATTATTTATTTATTTATGATTATACAAGATTATAAACCTGTTTATCTGTTATTTTTTCGTTTTTTAGGGGTCGTTTTAACATTTGTTTTCCGTAAATTTTAATTTTTTTCATACGAAAGGAACATTTTCTCAGTATGTACTACTTTATCTGAAAAATTGAAATTTTCAGGAATTGTTTATGTGGATGTTGTTACATGTACTGAAACAATGTTTTTGAAATTTAATCAATTTTGGAGATGTTACAGGGGGTAATATAGTGAACATCGTTGAAAAATTATGCGAATGAGGAAAAAGTATTTCTCAGTAAGGATTAAGGAATTAAATAAAAGAAAACTAATATTTTAGCATAACGTCAAGTTGTGTGTTCATGAGATTTAAACAATCAGCTGTCTAGCATCATCAACTAGCTATGCAAGACATAATTTAACATTGTCAAGGTATTCAATTTCGTATTCTCTTAAAGGTCCCTGAAACTTCGTCATTGATTGTCAGTTCAAAATCCAGAGCATGGAGCGGAAATTCTTCCCATGAGAGTATTGACTTTAATAACAAAGGAGCTGTCCCCCAAAGGGTTAAACTTCCGGATTCAGGTGTTTGTGAGAGTCGTATAACGTCGGCGTTTCTTCCAGTGAATTTCCAAGCTCATGTCCCAGGCCTCTTTCCTTACACTCTGCATGAGGGTGCAATTGTGTTGTATGCGGGCACCAATACAGGTAGTGCTGTTGTAAACTTAACGAGTTCAGTGATGCAGATTAATAAACAAGCACACAGCTATGACGCGCCCCTCTTGTCTTTGACGCTCTACTGAATAGAGGTCAAGGCAATAAAACTTCTCTAATCATCAGTTTATTAGACTAAACCCAGCTGACAGCTCCCCGTTAGGCGGGATCGGATTTAGTGAGAAAATGGAGTATTATGAAATGAATATTGCGGGGTTGATTAAGTCAGTCCCTATCGTGAAAAATGCAGTAAACTGAGTCCATTAGAAAAAAAGGTGTATAGGTAACTCAGTCCCGGCTAAATTCTGTCACGACAAAATCTTATTCCCTACTTTACTAGTTACTATATTGAGGATCATGTAACGATAGTTCCAAAAGAAATTACATCATAACCAAACAAATAGCTCAAATTACCGCAACAAAATATACTAGATACTTACTTACTTACAAATGGCTTTTAAGGAACCCGAAGGTTCATTGCCGCCCTCACATAAGCCGGCCATCGGTCCCTATCCTGTGCAAGATTAATCCATTCCGTACCGTTATATCCCACCTCCCTCAAATTCATTTTAATATTATCTTCCCATCTACGTCTCGGCCTCCCCAAAGGTCTATTTCCCTCCGGTCTCCCAATTAACACTCTATATGCATTTCTGGATTCGTCCATACGTGCTACATGCCCTGCCCATCTCAAACGTCTGGATTTAATGTTCCTATTTATGTCAGGTGATGAATGTACAATGCGTGCAGTTCTGCGTTGTGTAACTTTCTCCATTCTCCTGTAACTTCATCCCCCTTAGCCTCAAATATTTTCCTAAGAACCTTATTCTCAAACACTCTTAATCTCTGTTCCTTTCTCAAAGTGAGAGTCCAAGTTTCACAACTATACAGATACAGAACAACCGGTAATAGGCCTATAACTGTTTTATAAATTCTAACTTTCAGATTCTTTGACAGCAGACTGGATGATAAAAGCTTCTCAACCGAATAATAACAGGCATTCAACATATTTATTCTGAGTTTAATTTCCTCCCGAGTGTCATTTATATTTGTTACTGTTGCTCCAAGATATTTGAATTTTTCCACCTCTTCGAAGGATAAATCTCCAATTTTTTTATTTCCATTTCGTACAATATTCTCGTCACGAGACATAATCATATACTTTGTCTTTTCGGGATTTACTTCCAAACCTATCTCCTTACTTGCTTCAAGTAAAATTCTCGTGTTTTCCCTAATCGTTTGTAGATTGTTTCCTAACATATTCACGTCATCCGATAGACAAGAAGCTGATGTAACCCGTTCAATTCCAAACCCCCTCTGTTATCCTGAACTTTCCTAATGACATATTCTAGAGCAAAGTTAAAAAGTAAAGGTGATAGTGCATCTCCTTCCTTTAGCCAGCAGATAGAATCTGGCCTATACGGACTCTGCAGAACGTTTCACTGAGACACATTTTAATTAATCGAACTAGTTTCTTGGGAATACCAAAATCAATAAGAATATCATATAATACTCCTCTCTTAACAGAATCATATGCCTTTTTGAAATCTATGAATAACTGATGTACTGTGCCCTTATACTCCCATTTTTTCTCCAATATCTGTCGCATACAAAATATCTGATCAATAGTCGATCTACTCGTATTACGTCTAAAACCGCTCTGATGATCCCCAGTAATTTCATCTACGGAGTTAATCTTCTCAAAAGAATATTGGACAAAATTTTGTACGACGTCAACAAAAGTTATATTCCTCGAAAGTTCACAGTTAGTCTTGTCCCCCTTCTTAAAAATAGGTACAATCATAGACTCCTTCCATTGTTCTGGTACAATTTCCTTTTCCCAAATAGCAAGTACAAGTTTATAAAGTTCGCTAGATATTGTGCTTCCACCGCCTTATATTAATTCTGCTGGAATTTGATCGACACCTGGAGACTTGTACTTTTTCCGATTTTCTATCGCAATTTCGACTTCAGAAAGTGTGGGTTCGACTATAAATGGCTCAGACTAGATACAGAAAACATAAATAAAACATGGTATAACCAACGGAGTCTTTTAAATTTCATTTATGCCTACCCTATCTTGTAGTCCGTGCTTTTCAGACACTAGTTTTCCACGCTATTTGTAGTTTAAGACACAGCTATGTTACAAAATTTTAGTATATTCTTTTTCAAATAAAGTTCTACATGTTAATATACCGTTTCGACAGACTTTCAAGATTGCATGTCTTACCTTCGAAATCGACCGTTAAATGGAACTCCTGCAGTTGTAATCTGTAAAGAGAAAGAGGCAGTTAATAAAATACATTCTCGAGCTTTACTATCGTAAGGAAACAAATTAGACTGAAGTCATTTGGGTGCGGTACATTTCCGTAATTGCAGGCATTAAGAAAATAAATTCCTTCTTCTTTGCAGGAACGAGATAAGAGCAGCTTAACACGAAATAAATGGGACAGAAGAGATAACGGCACACTGTACCACAGTTCACTTAACACAGTCTCTGTAACGACTGCAATGGATTGGAGCCCCTCTTTGAGACTTTTCTAAAATTAGCCCCTTTAATTTCACGAGCATGTGTTTTCGTCTTTCTCACTATTTTGTCTAATATGACAATTCTGGTACTCACATGCAACCAATGCATGGGCCATATAAGAAATAACAATTGTTATTTTGAGTCATTTACCTAAATTATAGCTTTTATGGCTATATAGTTCTTGTAGATAACGAAAGTTCGTCTTCCGACAAAGAAGTGATAAACTTTTCTTTTTCTTTAGATATTGCTGTGATTCTATAGTCTACTTTTTTTAATGTAGTAAATTTTATTGTACATAAATAAATACATTATAGTTGGGAATAACAGAAAAAGAGAAAAGAAAACAAAAAAAAAAAAAATAAAATAACTTGACACTTGTTTATGGGTATTGCCCACTGGCAATCCCAAAAGTACCCTATAGCCACAGTCTAGTAGGGTAATCACTGGTAATTTCGTGGCAGTGGTTATTTCGTGATACTTTTTCTTTGCTCTTTCGTGAATTAATCAATGGTGTTACGAGATTCAAATTTCCGCCAAGGGATTGCATATGTTCGGTTTCCAGAAACAAATAGCTACGCTTTGTGTGACTATTTTAGCTGCTTCAGTGAGCTTTTGTGTTTGGAGAGAGAAAGTTTGCGTCGATTTCTCAGGCGTACAAATTTTGTGGATGTTTGTAATTACATTACAGGCTTATTACTCAAGGTAAGCATATGATATTTGGTACAGTGATTTATTATATCTTAATGAAATTTTAGGAAATGTTTTTGGAATTTTAGATACATCTGTAGTCGCCATACAGGCTTAGCTTTACTGATAGAAATCTTAGCTGTTTGAGGCGAAATTTTGTTGAGCATTAAGCGTTACATTTTATAATATTTTAAAAATTATATTACAATACGAATTTTAGAAATCTGAAGATAAGATGTGATAACAAAAAAGAAAAAGGGGACGTAATAGGTTCAGTGCAGCTTCTGTTTGATTTGTTATCAGGCTAAGTGTCAATGATAAGTGCTAGATGACTTACTTGCAAGAATTGTGACAGGAGATGAAACATAGCTCCACCATTTTGGACTGGATACAGAGGCAGACAATGGAGTGGCATCATGCAAATTCACCAAAGAAATAGAAATTCAAAAGTGCACCTTCGGCAGGAAAAGTTATGGCTACTGTGTTTTTCGATTCAGAAGGACTCTTACTTATGGACATCATGCCACACGGAACCACCATTAATTCTGACGCGTATGTGGCAACTCTCAAGAAACTTCAAGCTCGACTGAGTCGTGTTCGACTACATCGGGAGAAGCAGGATGTTCTGCTATTGCACTACAACGCACAGCCATATGTCAGTCACAGGACCACAGACCAGATCAGAAAATTCGGATAGACAACACTGAAACATCCTCCATACAGTCCTGAACTGGCACCGTGCGATTACCATCTCTTTGGTAAACTAAAGGATCCCTTCGCGGAACGAGGTTAGAAGATGACTTCCTTGTGCAAGCTGCTAAAGAGTGGCTCAGACGTGTTTGTCCAGACTTTTACCGTGCTGGTCTGCAGGCCCTCGTTCCTAGGTTACGTAAGGCAGTTGAAAGGGACGGGGATTATGTGGGATGTATCTACATTCTGTGAAAATAGCAAAGCTGTAGGATAAAAGTATAATTTTTAAATAAATGTTATGCATTACTTTTGGAGTTACCCTAGTAATATAGGCTATAGTAAAGTCCGTAATAAAAGTGTTCACTCTTTTAGGGCAAAGAAGATCCCTTTTCAATTTCAATTTTTACTTTGATTTCGTTCTTATTATGTGTTGATATTTATTTCTATGTTTTATTGCATGAATATTTGACGGAATTATTATGTTTGAAGTCTTGCAACAATAAATGAGAATTTCATTTCACTTTAATGAATTTTTCCACAATTCTTCTACCTCTCACGAAATTATCAATGTAATATCACGAAATTACCAAGGTTATCACGAAATAACCAACCTTTTAGCTTAAGTTGTAAAAGTGGTTTTTGGCACTTGTTCAAGAACGTGTCCTATCTTTTATGTCTCCAGGTTTGTACAGCAAATTATCACCTTTTAGATGGAAAAATCGGAATAAGGATATATTTACACATTTGCATTTTAAATTAATTTTCATGAAATTATCACCAAATTACCAATGTTTACCCTACATACAGTCACGAAGCTTGAGTTGTGAGGATACTAGGAACAATAGACTGTGCTGGTACTATTTCGCATTGTCTGTAACGAAGCGATAGTAGCGATCCTAGTGGTTAGCAACTATCTATGGATGCATATTTATTACATCGTGACTGTATATACTAGACTGTGGTAAGACGCTCAAGCATGTAATATTGCAGGGCTTAGTTGAGGATAGGCTATTTGAAGTAATATATTCACTGTCAATACAGACAACATTACATATAAATTGTGTAAAATAAACGTAAAAGTAACAAATACAGTGTAAAATAAACGCAAAAGTAACAAATACAGTGTACTGAAGACATTGCAATACCAAAACACTCAGAAAGTGTGTCCAACGTAATCTAAAAGAACCAGTACCATCATAGTCTAAAAATTATTAAGATATTAACTCGACGTTTAGCATGGATTTGTGTAGCCTACCATGTTGTTCAGTGCCAATATCCCAGTTAATAAATTAAATAATCTACATTTTAGGGAATTTCTAGAAAAGTACATAGAAAATTAGTGGATTTTCAGTGATAAGCGATAGGCAATATCCTAATGAAACACGAAAAAATATCAGACAGTAGGAATATCTTGTACTACATCATGCACGAATAACGTTATGTGCTATTGAAAGAATTTCTTGGAACATTAAATCATTTCAAGTGACATCAGCATATTTATTTATTTATTTTATTTTGCTAATAATTGTAACATAAAATACAATATGTACAGAAAAACTTTAGCTCGCCCCTGAAAGAGTAGAACTGTGCTCAAGGGCGGATTCCTGAATTGATATTAATAATTATACAATACAATTTGTCTTATGTCTACTATGCAATTATAATATATAAATTTAAATTTACAATTTTTCAATTTTTATAAAATCCATACATAACTTTTTAAAAATAATACCAGAACTATTAGTATTGACAAGATTAGGATATTTAAATATAAATTTGTTATATATTCTTGGCCTATGATTAAATACTGTAACAGTATTGCATTTTGGTTCAAACAATCTTAAAGAATGCATACCTTTTATTTCATAACTATGAGAATACAATTCAAAATTATTTTTTATATATGAATTGTATTAATACAATATAATAAATTTGTCTTATGTTAAGTACATTAAAGTCTAAAAACAATTTTTGAGATGGAAAATCAATAGGTTTATGAAGACATATTTTAATTATTTTCTTCTGTAATAAATAAAGTGGATTAAAATTGGATTTAAATGAGCTACCCCATCCTATAATGCCATACATAATTACCGATTGAAATAAAGTTAAATATATTGTGCGTAATAAACTTGTGTTTACTAGTATAGCTTCAGAATGTCGGGAGTTGACTGTACCCCACGAACACGCAGCGACGACATGTTTGTTTATATCCTTATCCGTTGCATTACCTATGTTCGGTGTACTATACCTGGTAAGGTTTATCTTGTCTCAGTAGCAATAAAACCAAGTCCCTTCAAATGAGGGTGGAGATTATAGGAGGGTTGTAAATTTTCAGGATTCCTTTGAAAACCTTGTTATTGTACAGGCTACCGGAACTCAATTTCTTGAAAGACAAGCTCAATGACGGAACTACACAGTACGAAGAGAGATATTGTGTAATTTTATTTTGCGCTACAGAATGTATCAACTAGTCCCTTCCGCCACTGGATGGATGGACGGCATCGCTCCACTCCCCCATCGCCATAACAATACAGACGAAGTAAGACATATCTCCTTTCCCTCTCTTTTCACAGTGAGACAAGATACATCACATAGACTTTATATACCCAATGTGTCTTTAACTTCGGTCCTAGTGGTTATGTCGTAAGGTCGTAGAAAGGGGGGAAATCATGTGACAGTTAATTACTTAACGAGGCCTTTTATTTAAGTTATTTTAAACAGTTGTACAATATTCCGTAGAAGTCCAATTCCTAACAGAAATTAATCTTCCCAGAAAAGAGCTAAGACAGCCCAGCTGGTGGGGGAAACCGGGATACGACGTAGACAAATGGACGACAATACCTGTGCGAAAATGATGCAATATTGAAAGCTCTTTCGTCACTGGAACACGCGAACATATTTTTGGAACTTACTGTTTACTATGACCGTAAAGCTGCTATGACTGTATATGCGGTCTTGGATCTGTGTGGAGGACGGTTGAACTTCATTAGTAGAAGGGGTGGAAGTGAAGTACATTCAAAAACTCAGGTACAATAAAAATTGAAGTAAAAATAAAATGATGTCCCTGTACATACCCAATGTGTCTTTAACTTCGGTCTTTAGGTAGCTGGAATACGGAGTCTGCTTATAACATACAGTCCTTGCATCGATATGGGGTAGGTCCACGCGGATGTGACGGAACTCTTTCTTCTCAAGCCACTTAGCACGTGGGTCGATTAAAATTGCTCGCAGTTGAAGCAAACTGTAGACGACCCAGTTCACGGAGGCATGGCATGTTTATTCTTACGCCTCTTCTGATCTCTTAACTGAGAATTTCGTCAACCCACCAATCGCAATATGACGTAATAACGTAAAGAGCAGGTGTTAACCTTTGCTTGTCCCACACAGGTCTCATTGTCTTTGTAGGAATTACTAACGATGAAAGGTGCCGACACGGACCTCATCTTCACCGCAATAGTGACACAAAGCTCGTCTTAATCGCCCTTGTGTTGTAATTAACATAGCTGAATAACATTTACAAACTTACTCGCTGGGAGTGACAATAAGCTCGGATAATCATAGTTTTTATTTCTTTGTAACAGCTTGATATCTCGATATGAAGTAAAATACTCAAAATGCAATACGCAGACCATGAATAGATATTAGTTCAGATGTGTATGTACATCGTTGTTTTCAAGGACTAAGTAATTTACAAATTGCTAGGCGAACAAGACGGATGGAGAGACAGCAAAGATACAGCGCGACATGTGTGGAGTAAAGACCCATTCACAATGAAAATTAAACATCCGTAACATAAACACAGAAGTTTGCGGCCAGGTTACCAAACACGACGAGGCAGTAGGTCGGATACAGCGAATACGAACGATTGTTTTAGTTTGTGGGAAATAATACACCATGGAGATGGAAGACATATTGTACATACGGATTTTCTGGGTTGTGCTGTGCCTCATAATTATTTCACTTGGAACTACAACGCTGCTTATCATGCTGTAATTTCTAATAAAATATAGCAGAAGAATATATTCAGCTAGAAACTTCACTCGGATTCAATACATCAGAGTACACCTCAGTTCGATATCAACAGATGTGATCCTCAATTTTAATCCATGGTTTGACATCAATTGTATCATTATTCTTAGAATGTAATGTATAAATGTGTATACTACTTTGTTGTTAATCAAATCATGAAGGCTTACGCCTGTAGTTAGTTAAGAATTAATAATTTCCTAATTTGTTCTTGTTTTGTTATCTGTACTAATAATAAATCTGTAGCCGAAATTTTTCTGGTAATTTTCGATTTTCCAAAAATAATGGTCCTAACATATATAACTAACCACCGTGAAACCGAAAATCGCTTTATTGAAATTTTTGTTTGTATGTCTGTCTGTCTGTCTGTCTGTCTGTCTGTCTGTCTGTGTCTGTCTGGATGTTTTTTACCTTTTCACTGGATAATGGCTGAACCGATTTATATGAAAATTGGAATATAAATTAAGTTTGCTGTAACTTAGAAAATACGTTATTTAAAAGGGGGGTTACAAGGAAGCCTGAATTAAATAAATCGAAATATCTCGCTTATTATTGATTTTTGTGAAATACGTTACATAACAAAAGTTTCTTTAAAAATGATTTCCGATAAGTTTTATTCCTTGCAAAATTTTGACAGGACTGATATTTAATGAGATAAATGAGTTTTAAAATTAAAATACAATGCTATCTAAGGCGGTATAATGAAATGAAAACAAATGACTACGTCTATGAAGGGCCTTGGACAACAATAATCGAAAGCTATGAAACATAGCCTATAGAGAATGTTTATGTGTTTGTATGAAGTAATATCGAAAGCTAAATTAACCGATTTGTATAATTAATTATTATTTCACCATTGGAAGGTGTAGTTTCTCTAAATGGACATAATGCTATAATGTTATTACAGTAACTTCTGAGTGCTCTCTGGACCAAAATGATCGCATTTTAATCATTTAAATACAATTTAAATTAAGTAACATATTAAATGATTTATCCTTCTACCAAACACGAATGTTCCCTAGATCAAACGTCCTATTTTAATTATGTAATTACTTTATATTTATTTGTAACAGGTGCAGCGGAGCGCACGGGTACGGCTAGTTAATGTTATAAAATAAAACTTATTCCTGTTATCATTTAATACACATTGGCTACTTCATAGTAGTTGTGTAACATTCAATGAGGTAGGCAAGACCTCATATATAATGAATATGTGATGTTATTCCTGTTACATTTACAACATTGTTAAATAAAATGAACTAAAACTTGTAATTAAAAAAAACACAATAAAAAATGGGATCATTCACAATGATTCACATAAACATTGACACTAACATTGCCGTTAGACGTTAACACGAAAGTTTACCAACTCCAAACTTTCATGCTTATGCTTACGTGATTTGCAAACAGAACACAATCGTGGAGCGCTGAGGTATACGACAGAATATGAGGAAATGGCGTAGTTGTTATGTTTCCATGGTTACCAAGTATCTTTGCGGTTATGTTTATGTTCCCATCGTAAATGATGGTGTGACTTCTTGATTTTACCGTAACGTTTACATTTTTAAGTTAACGCTTACGTTATGTTTAATTTTCATTGTGAAGGGGTCTTAAATGCAGACATTTCTGTCTCACATGATGACTTACTTCAGTCGTTAGGTTTTGACTACATTGGCAGTGATGAATTCAGGGTATGGTCTATAGGGGAGTTTACCACCTGGATCCCAGTATGTCCTCCCGGAGATTGCAGACTTTTTTATACTAAGAATTATAATTTATGCAATATTTTGTTTCAATTTGACGACTTTTTAGTAAATAAAATAAATTCTGTTAGTGTAGATTTTCTGGTTGTTGTCTCCTTGCAGATTGATGGCTTGTAGGTCCATTTTGATTGGTTAAACTTCAAACCGTCTGAATTTTCAGGGCACACTATACTGAAATTACTAAGTTTTTGAACCTAAATTCACAACACTGTTATCACTGGTGTATCTGGTCAACAATGACACACGTACAAAATTTCATCCCTCTATGATAACTGGCTTGCATTTCATAAATAACTTAATAAAATATTTGATCGCTTTTTATAAGAAGTCCCTTGCATCACAATTTACATTACTTTTAACTGAGATTCGCTTATATCATTCTATATACACATTGTAACAAACATCACTATTGGGTTTTTCTGTACAGTGAATCGCTAAATTACTAGCAATTTTTGATGATTATTAATACTTACTTACAAATGCCTTTTAAGGAACCCGAAGGTTCATTGCCACCCTCACATAAGCCCGCCATTGGTTCCTATCCTGAGCAAGATTAATCCAGTCTCTATCATCATAACCCACTTCCCTCAAATCCATTTTAATATTATTCTCCCATCTACGTCTCGGCCTCTCCAAAGGTCTTTATCCCTCTGGTCTCCCAACTAACACTCTATATGCATTTCTGGATTCGCCCATACGTGCTACATGCCCTGCCCATCTCAAACGTCTGGATTTATTGTTCCTAATTATGTCAGGTGAAGAACACAATACGTGCAGTTCTGCGTTGTGTAGCTTTCTCCATTCTCCTGTAACTTCATCCCTCTTAGCCTCAAATATTTTCCTAAGAACCTTATTCTCAGACACCCTCCATCTCTATTCCTCTCCCAAAGTGAGAGTCCAAGTTTCACAACCATACAGAACAACCGGTAATATAACTGTTTTATAAATTCTAACTTCCAGATTTTTTGACAGCAGACTAGATGACAAAAGCTTCTCAATCGAATAATAACAGGCATTTCTGTATTTATTCTGCGTTTAATTTCCTCCCGAGTGTCATTTATATTTGTTACTGTTGCTCCAAGATATTTGAATTTTTCCACCTCTTCGAAAGATAAATCTCCAATTTTTATATTTCCATTTCGTAGAATATTCTGGTCAAGAGACATAGTCATATACTTCGCCTTTTCTGGGTTTACTTCCAAAACTATCGCTTTACTTGCTCCAAATAAAATTTCCGTGTTTTTCCTAATGGTTTGTGGATTTTCTCCTAAGATATTCACGTCAACCGTATAGACAAGAAGCTGATGTAACCCATTCAATTCCAAACCCTCTGTGTTATCCTGAACTTTCCTAATGGCATATTCTAGAGCGAAGTTAAAAGGTAAAAGTGATAATGCATCTCTTTGCTTTAGCCCGCAGTGAATTGGAAAAGCATCAGACAGAAGCTGGCCTTTACGGACTCTGCTGTAAATTTCATTGAGACACATTTTAATTAATGGAACTAGTTTCTTGGGGATAAGAAATTCAATAAGTATCTTATATAAAACTTCTCTCTGAACCGAGTCACATGCCTTTTTGAAATCTATGAGTAACTGATGTACTGTACCCTTACAGACTACTCCCATTTTTTTCTCCAATATATAATATTTTAATAAAATATTATAAAATGCAAACCACTTGTCATAGATGGATGAAATTTTGTACATTTGTCAATATTAACCAGATATACCAGTAACAAAAACTCAGTGAACCTAGCTTCATAAGTATGGTAGTTATTGATTTCACTATTGTGAACCTTTAAAAATATGGAACTTAGAAATTACAGTATAGTGTTCCCTTAAGAAGTCTGGTGTGCATTCTTTTTATTAGCGTACCTTTAAATGATAATTTTGTTTAGATATAAACGTACTAAGTAGCAAGGAAAGTGCATCCGTTGCATTAATCAGAAAATTCTCAATTGATTTTGAGTGAAATTGAAATCTGTGAGCAGGTAATTCCATCTGTCTCAACTTTATCTAATGCAGTTAGTGGTGGACTTGAAATAAAAAAAAAATAAAATACCAAAGGAAACTAAACATGATGGTTGTATTTCGATAGTACTCTGGGTGGTGCATTTTGTAAACTGTATGAAATGAATTTAAAAATAACCTTTAAGCTTTTTAATTTTTTTTTTCCGTAATGCAACTTCAAAATCTAAATTTTTACCTCGGGACTAGGAGAGATGGCGGTGCGCAACTTCTAATCACTAAATTGTGCACCAATATGCCTGGGTTAAATGAAAAACTTAAACACATGTAGTGGACACTAACAATTTAGATTTTGAAGTTGCATTACTTACTTACTTACTTACTTACTTACTTACTTACTTACTGGCTTTTAAAGAACCCGGAGGTTCATTGCCACCCTCACATAATTCCGCCATAGGTCCCTATCCTGAACAAGATTACTCCAGTCTCTATCAACATATCCCACCTCCCTCAAATCCATTTTAATAGTATCTTCCCATCTATGTCTCGGCCTCCCCAAAGGTCTTTTTCCCTCCGGCCTCCCAACCAGCACTCTATATGCATTTCTGGATTCGCCCATACGTGCTATATGCCCTGCCCATCTCAAACGACTGGATTTAATGTTCCTAATTATGTCAGGTGAAGAATACAATGCGTGCAGTTCTGTGTTGTGCAACTTTCTCCATTCTCATGTAACTTCATCCCTCTTAAAATGTAAATTGAAAAATTCTGTATACAGCTAGAATCAAACAGAGTTATCGCTAAACTGAAATTCACTTTTGGTACAAAATCATGAAATTAACTAAGTTCTGTATATTTCTGTTTATGTCGTATTATGTGCGTCCGTTTCGTCTGCAATATTCACTGGGCTGATCACGTAACACCATCCCTCGAAATGTTGTCCTGGCTCCGTCTAGAAGATCGTAGGAAAATCCACTGTCTTCCCCTTCTCTTTCACATATTGCATTTCTCCACTCCTGTCTATCTTGCGTCTCGTTTTCAAAATTTATCCACCCATCATAACCTAGACACACGATCACAACACTCCTCAATATTATCCATTCCCTCCCACCGAACATCCTCATATTCATCTTCTTTCACTGTGGCTGTTCCTCGACTTTGGAATTCCCTACCGAGTAATGTCAGGGATTGTCAGACATCAAATCAATTTAAGAATAGGCTAACGAGATATTTTTCTAACAATTCTTGTCAACAATAATAGCTGTTTCAGGTTTCTCAATGTTTAATGGTTATATATATCACAGATAAATATCTAAATTATCTCGTTATTATTATTATTATTATTACTATTATTATTACCATTATTATTATAACTATTTCTTACCAATGTCTATTATTGTCACACTAAGATTAGTTATCCAATTTTCATTATTTACTTTCATGTTGTTTTATGATCTAGATATTAATGTAATAACCAGGGAACGGATTTATATGGACTAAAAATATATGAAATATGTAAATATATATGTAGTTATTTTTACCAAAATATGGAATTAAATATGGATTTTTACCAAAATATGGAATTAAATATGGACTTAAAATTATAAAAAAAATGACTATGTACGTTAAATATTGGTACATTTTAATCAAACTAAACAAAAAATATAATGGACGTACCTTATCTTCCAATGTAGTTTCAACAAAACACAATTTTTATTGTCTGTTACCATAACAATAGGTTACAAACATTTCTTTCAAGTGCTGAAAAGTGAATCTTCTTCTATTGTCTCTGAGGATAGATTTATACTGACTAAAAGAGCGTTCGACGTCACAAGAAGTAACTGGTACATAATTCAATTTCACAATGTCTGCTGGGGATAAGTCCAAGTTAATCTTCACTGTTGATTCACCACTCATCACAGCAACAACCTTTTGTAGTTCTTCATATCCAGGGTTTTTTGAAAGTACAGTGTCCACCTTAGCTCTTACTGCATCTGCAACTTTACCTCTACCACGATTCAGTTGTTCCACAGTACTATTTATAATTTCAAAACTTTCAGATAGTGAAAGGTGCCTATTTTGGAGACTTTTGAGCGTTTTTATGATGCATGAAAATGTATGCTGAATGTGAGCTAAGTCATTCTTCACACTTATGTCACAGGTAACTGTTTTCGCAGTATCAATTGAGACTGCATCTTCAGAGTCCAATGCAAGGAGAACATTGTTAATAGAGTCTATATGTTCGGCATAATATTCAACTGCTTCTAGCCATGTACCCCATCTAGTTAAAATTGGCTTTGGTGGCAATGGAATTTCAGGGTACATTTCTTTCAACACGTTAACTCTACTGGGAGCTTTGAGAAATACTTTTTTCACTGATGAAATCAACAAATCTACTTTAGGGAAATTGTCTCTGACCACTTCTGCCACACGATGAAATGCATGCGCCACACAAGTAAAATGAGTCAATTTAGGATATACAACAGATAATGCTTGTCCAGCTTTGACCATATAAGGGGCAGCATCGCTAATAAAGAATAACACATTATCGTACATAATACCCTTTGGCCACAGGATACCCATAGCTTCGTTGAACAGTTTAACTATAGTTTTGTTATTGCACTTTTCTAGAACATCACAATGTAAAAGAATTCGTTCAGAATATTGTTCACTTAACAAACCGATAACTACATTACCAACAAGTCTACCTTCTTTGTCGGGAGTCTCATCAATGGAAACCCAAATTGAACTATCTTTAATTTCATCTCTTATCTTCTGTATTGTCTCATCGTAGATGGATGGAGCATACGTCTTCCTAAGTGTTGACTCATCCGGGATTGTATGTTGAGTATATTTTTCAAGGAATTCCCTGAAGACCTTATTCTTTAGTTTGTAGAGAGGAATATCAGCAGAGATGAGAGAACGGCACAGGTCGATGTTAAACTCAGATCTTACATTCGATGTTGTTGGTTGTGTTAAAAACAATTGTCTCTGCTTGGAATTTAGTTGTTTGTTGGCCTGATGTTTACTAGTTGTAATGTGTTGTTGCACCAGGAACTTTTGTGTAGATGATACTGCACACTGACACAAATTACAAAATAATATTTTATTGTCAGTTGATAAACCATCTTCTTTAAATTCTGAAATGTAACTTGTTAGTTTTGATTTTAAATTGACTGAATGACGTACTTTTGGCATATTTACCGTCTTTATAGTATGATTTACAAAACTGAACCTATGTGTACTCTGACTGGCATTTAACTGTTGAGCTGCACAACTGAAGTCTGTTAAAAATTTTAAATTAAATTAATACAGTTTTGTAACTTACTTTCCCATTGTTGATAGGACTGCTAATTTTCAAATAACTCTGATGTTAAAGGGATTACTGAACATGTGTTTAAATCTCTATTGTTGAAATGTATTTTTAAAAGTTAATGGAATTTTGTTTTGTTTTATTGTTAAACCTAATATAATATGGACTGTTTTATATGAAATATGGAAAATATATGGAAATTAACGAAAATATGTACTAAACTCTAAAATATGGAAAAATATGGAAAATAAAAGTAGGATTTTTCAACCCTACACATTGTGAAACATAAAGATAATGCAAAATATAAATTATATATGCTTTATAAGTAAATATGTATTTACATATAAATCCTTTCCCTGGTAATAACTATGTAAGCAAATGTATTTAATAAGAATTAGAGTCTGGCTGGGCGGAAGAGAAGGCCTACTGGCCTTAGCTCTGCCAGATTAAATAAATAAATTATTATTATTATTATTATTATTATTATTATTATTATTATTATTTTGTCTTATTTGATTCGAACAAAAATGTAACTTTTCCTTCTAAAAAGGAATTTTATATTTGCTACTACGGTCTAGTAGATCTATTACGCTTTATTGTTACGCTTATCCTGGAGCTGGACGCAAACCCAACCCACGCAGGCTGACTGCACTAAGGTTCGTTGCGTAACCATGATTCGAGCAGACAATCTCACTCGTCCTTAGACTAGCCCCTCCGTGCATCGCTAGTAGGCGTTGAAGAAAAACTATGAAATTGTAGTGGAATGGAATGCTGACGGAATTATGATGGTGTCTAAAGTAGAGAAATTGAAGAATCCCAGAAAAACCCTTAACTACCATCTTGTCCGCTCCAAGGGTCACTGTGAACTACTACTTCTTCTTCTTCTTCTTCTTCTTCTTCTTCTTCTTTCTCTTCTTCTTCTTCTTCTTCTTCTTCTTCTCTTCTTCTTATTTGGTATTACAGCCCAGGTGGGCCTTAACCTCCTCTATGGCGCTCTACCATCCTTCTCTATCCATCGCCAACTTCCTCCAGTTCCTTATTCCTAATCTATTCGCATCCACTCGTACACATTTCCACCATCTTCTTCTCGGTCTTCCTCTTAATCTGGTTCCATCTGGGTTGTTATTGAAGACAATCTTCACTTTCCTTGTAGTTTCCATCCCTGTGACGTGTCCCAACCATCTCAATCTTTGACATCTTATGTGCGTCTCCAAATCCGATTCCTTATACAGTTCATAATATATCTCATTATTATATCTGGCTCTCCATCCATCCACTGTTTCAATTGCTCCGAAGATCCTTCTTAAGATTTCACTGTGAACTTTCCAAACAAAAATCTAAGGTCACCGGAGGGGCTAGTTGAACTCATACTTCGTTAGTTTGTAACCGGTAATTATTTTCAGATAGTTTTTTTTTTTTTTTTTTTTTTTTTTAGTTCTAATGGAAATGTTTTATATGTACCCAATGCTCTAATGCTCATGTCCTTCGCGGAATCAGATTTCCTGCTGTATAAATAAAAAAGTACTTTGCTAATTATTCTGTGAAACATGTACAGTGTTTTACAAAAAAAGAAAAAAGTAAGTGTTTGAGAATTAGATTTCGCATCCTGGCTAGCTTTGTGACGCAATGGTTTCGCATAATGGGCACACACAAAATGCAACGACGGAACCACATCCTGAGAAAATAAAAAATGTATTTAAAATACCCTTCATTATTTTGTTGTAATCTATCTACAAGACGCCATTTTGAAATCACCAAATGTAACGAATTACACAGCATGGAGTTTACGAGAAAATGGCTTCCAAAACATTACAGACTCGTTTGGTCTCTTTTCATAATAGAAATTCCTTATTAAGATCTTTACGTCTACGCTTTTCCTGTTATCATATCTGAAATGCCTTTCATATTAGATTAAGTGATGAAGCGTGTAACTAACAATGGTCTGCGGGTTCGAGCCTTACACTGTGTATGTTACTTCATGTTCTTGTTTTAATGTGGGGACCACGGAATATTTCACATATTTCGCTCTCACTGATTCTACAATGGTGGTTTCTTAAAATTAATGTAACACGAGGTTAGCAGTTTGGGCATGATGTATTGTAAAATGGTACTGATTTCAATACTAATACTTTAAATACTTATAAATAATAAACATAATATGTTATGAATTTGTCAGAGTATAACCTAACTTGCATATTATTAACGAATTACCCATCCTGCAGGTATACAAACGTTACACCTAATCTAGCGTTGAAATCTCGTAGAAACAGGTACTGTAAATCGTGGGAATTCTATAAAATTCGGAGTTCAGTACAACTTAATAGGTTTACTGATAAATTGACAAGTTATTTATATTAAATAAATAACAGCCGATTGGGGGTGGTGTTTCAGCTTGGGGGTTGGGCGAAGGGCTAAAAACCCATCACCGTAAAAAACAGCTTGTTACGAAACCTCAAAATAAAAGATTTGAGGGAGGTGGGATATGATGGTAGAGACTGAATTAATCTTGCTCAGGATAGGGACCAATGGCGGGCTTATGTGAGAGCGGCAATGAACATCCGGGTTCCTTAAAAGCCAGTAAGTAAGTAAGTATTGTATTGATATTTAAATTACAGTTTTATTATATGTTATTTACTAGTTTCAATGATATATCTATCATCTTCTGAATTTTAGTGGAATCCCGAGCTACCTTCTAGTTTCCTGTTATGGTGGGGTGTGTTCATGATTATATCGAAAAGGGTATTTGTTCTGAAATGCAATTGAGTGTTGACGATGTGTTTCGGCTATGTTTTCAAGCGTCTATATACTTCGTATTTTTCTAGAGTGTCGAATTTCTAGTTTTTTGGTTGAGTGTTTAGTATTTTCATGTCAGTTTCTGTGTTGCTATAGTTGTGGTTAGAGTTTGTGATGTGTTCTACGTAGATTTAATTGTTGTTTGGTTTGATTATGCCGACTTGCTGCATGGCCTTCGTGTCGGTCGCGCGCCGTCCGATCGACCTACATTATGTAAGTGAATGATCTGTATAAGTAGTAATATGAGTTTCTGCCAGGAAGTTAAAAGAGGGATAGCAATGGCAAAGGAAGCTTTTAATAGAAAATGAGCGTCTTCTGCAGATATTTGGAAAAAGAACTAAGGAAGAGACAAGTGATGTACTTTCTGTGGAGTGTGGCACTGTAAGGGGCAGAAACATGGACATTAAGACGAAGTGAAGAAAAAGGCAAGAAGAATTTGAAATGTGAATATAGAGAAGAATGGAGCGTGTGAAGTGGACAAACATGATAAGAAATGAAGCTGTGCTAGAAAGAGTGTGCTCAAGAAAGTATAAAGTAATATTGAAACTGATCAGAAAGAAAAAAAGAAATTGGTTGGGTCGCTGGCTAAGAAGAAACTGTCTACTGAAGAACTGAAAGCATGTTGAACGGAAGAAAAGTTCGGAACAGAAGAAGATATCAGATGATAGACAACATTAAGATACATGGATAACAATATGTGGAGACTAACAAGCAAACATTCTCATGGTGGCAGATAAAAAAAGTTAAATTTATTTCTTCCACCATGTTAATGTCAAAACAAGTGCTTATACAAATTTTGGCCTCTCGAGCGCAATTACGTGGCCGTCCAGAAAGTGATTTTCCCTGAGGCACTTTACAGAAAGAAAATTCAATTTCATGAAAAGATTTATTGATACATAAGGAACTGTTGCACTATTTTTCAACATATTCCCAACTGGAATGGAGGCATTTGTCATACCATGGGATAAATTTTTGTATCCCTGTGTCGTAGAAGTCTAAGATCGGAACCAGTGTGTGACAGCCGTCTGCACCTCTCTGATGATCCCATGGTATGACAAATGTCTCAATTCTGGTGAGGAATATGTCGAAAAATAGCGTAACAATTTACGTAAAGATTAATTTTTGGTGTTACCAAACAGATAAATTATGTAGGACCAAAAATTAATCTTGTCGTAGATTTTTCGCCCAACAGTGCATACACTGTGGAATCCCGGTCACCAAGTCCACTCAATTGAGTGCGCTCCTTGTAAAATGGCAGTTAACATAATATAATATTATGTCAACATAACTTATATGTCGAACATGGAGTAAGGCCACAAAGGGAAAAACACTAGAGAAGGGGGATTCGATCCGGTGCTGTGGATTGAACTTCGGCGTAGCTCAGTGGTTAGAGCGCTTGGTACGTAGAACCAAGGACCCGGGTTCGATCTCCGGCGCCGGAGCGAATTTTTATCCTCTAATAACAATTGTTAGCATAACAATTGCTATATCTGTTTCAATAAATCTTTCCATGAAATTGTGTTTTTTTCTGTAAACGACCCCACGGAAAATCACTTTCTGGACAAACTCGTAATTGCGGTCGAGTGACCAAAATTTGTATAAGCACTTGTTTTAACATTTTTTTTAAATTTATTTATTTTATGTCGCTTTAACTTAGGAAGTCATATCGTGACAATACATAAATAATTCTTACAGTTTACATAGAGTTTACTGTATTACAATAATCATTTTAGATACATTTGTAAATGTTGATAGCTTTCAGAAATTTAATTAAATTTGAACTGAATGATGGGTTGTTTAGAACTGTTGATAAGTCTGTTGGTATATGGAATTGATCTCGATGAAGGTGATATAGTGGACATTCAGAAATTAAATGGCGTACAGAGATCCTGCTGTGGCAATTGGTGCATGTTGGAGGAAGAGTTCTGTCTAGAAGATAAGCATGTATAATTTTGGTGTGGCCAACTCGCAATCTGGGGATTATTACTTGAACTTGACCTTTAAAATTCTATAGGCCTAATGGATATTTCATTCTGGAATGCTGTACTAGTTCGTGAAGTTTGCTGGATGATGACTCTGTCCATGATGTTTGCCAATGGTTGTGCAGTTTTAACATTGTTTTTTTTTTTTAGTAGGTTATTTTACGACGCTTTATCAACATCTCAGGTTATTTAGCGTCTGAATGATATGAAGGTGATAATGACGGTGAAATAAGTCCGGGGTGCAGCACCGAAAGTTACCCAGCATTTGCTCATATTGGATTGAGGGAAAACCCCGGAAAAAACCTCAACCAGGTAACTTGCCCCGACGGGGAATCGAACCCGGGCCACCTGGTTTCGCGGCCAGGCGTGCTAGCCGTTTAACTTTGTTAACATGGTGAAAGAGAAAAATAACTTTTTTATCTTGTGGTTATCTTCTCCCATGAGAATGTTTGCTTGTAAGAGGAAGGCGGAAAAAGGAGAGATTGGAGAATGCTGGGTTTGCAGTGAAAGACCTGTCCTTGGATAGAACACTGAATGAATGAATGAATGATGTATATCGTTGTGTTGCAACTCTTTTTCTTAGTGACACTAGATGTTCATCGACAATACTAATTTGTATAGGCCACTGTGTTGATTTCTCTTCGACGTGAGGCTGCAATCAATGCCTGACAGGATATTCGAGCCGGTGACAAACGCCCGCCACTTCCTCGCAATGAATCACGTCGACGTCCCCGAGTCTTGGCGAGCTTCATTCCGTGATCCACCAGTAATGAACAAAAGCCACAACATATGACCTCGGAGCACGACCGCAGAACTATCCCCCCTGCCCCCCACCCCCCGAAGAGGGGTGTGGCCCCTCCTGCTAATACATAAAAGCAGTCTGTTGAAACCGGCCGTGAACTCGTTAATTTCAGAGTAGTAAATCTTAAAGGTGGAATGGAAAGAAATGTCAAACGTATTTTAAAATGACAGACATTTGTGTGCCATCTTATTTGCAACACCAAGTGCAATTGTTACGTAAGTGGAAATGACGTCGCCGTCTTCGAACCGGAATGCTGTTTACACGATCTGAAAGCCACTGCCAACAATAGCGATCTCCGCCTTGTAATCACAAAACACGTAGGAAGGTGTGCAATTTTACAACTCGTAACTTTCTTCATTATTTTTTGGTCTTTTTCTTCCCATATTTCAAGTTCCTTTTTTATCCATTATATTAGCTATTTCCTTTATATTATACGCTTGCCGCCATACTGACTTATAATATCATCGCTAGGAGCGAAACGATATTGTTGGCGATTCTCGCATGTTAGAGACTCCACTGCCCTCTAGGCGCAGCTTTGAGCACTACATGAAAATTTGAGTTGTCTGTTGTAAAACTGTGGTCCACAAGCACTAAGTAGGCCTACATATGCAACATAATGTGAATATTACATAAAATCTTTACGAAGCTGTAACTATTCTGAATGCAGGAAATAAACAATAAGTTGCTTGAAATATCATCACTAGGGGCGGATTCATATGCACTAAAAATGGCAAAAATGCACTTAAAAGCCACAATATATGCACTAAAAATAACAAAATATGCACTGTTAAATTAAAAAAATATATATTTTTTATTTAAAATAAATATTATTGTTGGTTTTTCTGCTATACATAGTAATATTGAGATACCGTAACTTGTTAACCCTCCTGCTACCAAGAGGGGTAGCTGACGAAGTTTTAATATAATTTTTATTTATTTTTTTCCCCCATATTTCTCTTTGAAATTTCATGTATTTTTTCGTTAAACGTCTACAACAATTTGAACTAAGGATAACATAACCTTTTATTTCTGTCGTTTCATGTTTTTATTGAATACTAGCCGTACCCGTGCGCTCCGCTGCACCCGTCAGAAATAAAATAAAGTAATTAGATAATTAAAATAGGACATCTGATCCAGGGAACATTCGTGTTTGATAGAAGGATAAATCGTTTATTACGTTACTTAATTTAAATTGTAATAAACGAATTAAAATGCGATCATTTTGATCCAGAGACTACTCATTTGGTCATAAAAATTATTTTAGGAAATACAGGAAACGAATGTACTGAACAGTCTATCAAGTTTTCTGTGCATAAGAAGCTATTTTAATCTTACCTGACCTCGATTCACTCAGAAGTTACTGTAATAACATTATAGCATTATGTCCATCTAGAGAAACTACACTTTATAATGGTGAAATAATAATTAATTATACAAATCGGTTAATTTAGCCTCCGATATTACTTCATACAAACACAGAAACGTTCTCTGTAGGCTATGTTTCATAGCTTTCGATTGTTGTTGTCCAAGGCCCCTTATATACGAAGTCATTTGTTTTTTATTTCATTATACGGCCTTAGAAGGCAGTTATTTTAATTTTAAAACTCATTTATCTCACTAAATATCAGTCCTATCAAAATTTTTGAAGGAATAAAAATTATCGCAAATTATGTTTAAAGAAACTTTTGTTATGCAACATTTTTCACAAAAATCAATATTAAGCGAGATATTTCGATTTATTTAATTCAGGCCCCCTTACAACCCCACTTTTAAATAATATATTTTGAATGCCATATAGCCTAAAATCTAAGTTACAACGAACATAATTTATATTACAATTTTCATCGAAATCCGTTCATCCATTATCGCGTGAAAAGGTAACAAACATACAGACAGACAGACAGACAGACAAAAATTTCAAAAAAGCTATTTTCGGTTTCAGGGTGGTTAATTATATATGTTAGGACCAATTATTTCTGGAAAATCGAAAATTACCAGAAAAATTTCGGCTACAGATTTATTATTAGTATAGATCAGTGACTTCTGTCTGATTTTCAATTTATATTAAATGTGTTTTTTTTCTCTTTCCCCTTTCTTTGTTTGTTTGTTTGTTTTTTTTTTTTTGGTCTTGTATGTTATTTATTGATCTGAATTAAGTTACTGTATTTAGTGAACTGTCCTTGTAAATTTTTTTGTTATATTATTGGCTAAGACCACACCGTACACGAGCCTGGCTCTTATGGTAGTGGCTAGAAACATTTTTGTTTTATAATTTTAATTTGTATACTCACTAGCTAACTAAATAAATAAATAAATAAATAAATAAATAAATAAATAAATATGTATATATAAATGAATGAATGAATGAATACTCTGATAAGGTAATTATAATTCACATTATTCACGTAGGGTATTCATTTTACTCCCCTTGGTACTGTGTATTATGAAAATTCCAGGATATAAAATTCAATCTGTAGGTTAATTTTCTTCATTTCTACGTTTGTGTTCCTCCTAATTATTTTATTTTGTGTTATTTATAACAATTTTTATATCGTTGTTTATATTATCATGATATTTTGCTCGCAGTTTTTTTATTTTTCATTTCTGTGTATTATGGTTTTTATGAACGTGATTCTGTTAGAAATAATTATTAGTGGAACCTTTTTTTGAGATGCTCATTGTAGTATAAGTGGTGTTCGAATACAATATTTGAATTTCAACAAAGCAAGTAAAATTGCATTTATTAGTCTTTACTTGGTTATTTAACGACGCTGTATCAACTACTAGGTTATTTATCGTCGATGGGATTGGTGATAGTGAAATGGTATTTGGCGAGATGCGGCCGAGAGTTCGACATGGGGAAAACCTCGGAAAAAACCGAACTAGATAATCAGCCCAAAGGGGAATCGAACCCATGCCCGAGCGCAACTCTGAGTCGACAGGCAAGCGCCTTAGGTAACTGAGCTACGCTGGTGGCGCTTTATTAGTTTCATATTTTTATTTATTTATTTTTGGAAATTAATTTTTATTTTATTTTATACTAAAGAAATGTTTTCAGGTGCTAATAGTTGTATCTATATGTGATATTCTAATAAGTTATTTAATTTTCAATAATTAACTGAAATGATTTTAAATTTATGTTATAATACTGTGACTTCCTAAATGTGTTTTCCACCATGCCAAAACTATGTAGTATTGAGTAGTTTGTCTTGAAATGGAAGAAAGACAAATTTAAATTTACTGTATTGTATATGTTACCTTATAGTGTCATCAGTAACATATCTAAAGTTCATTAATTTTGATATAAGTTTTCAACAAAATGAAACAGGACTTCTGAACCACTCTGTGTTTTTAAAAATAGTGCGCTTTTTTATATTTTTACATATTTTTGTAAGTCTATAATCTATAATACATAAATTGTTTATATTCCAAATACTTAACGAAGATTGATGTATGATTTTGATTGGGGTAATTATATTACCCCCTCCTCCTTGGTAGTAAGTTGTGAAAAACCTTGGTAGCAGGAGGGTTAAAGTTACGTGTCCTTCAACCCATTGCTTAAGCAGTAGGCCTACAAGTCTTGCAGATTTTTCGTCAAGTATAGTTCATAAAATTAATTCAAAATTAATCATTTTCATGCGACTGAGCTATTCTAAAATGCAATGCATTCTTAACACACTGTCGAAGTTTTTCTGACTTGTCATCATAATAAAGTGAAATATTCTAATTTGTCACGTCGACAAGTAAAACACAGAAGATTGCATTATCGTGCCTTGGACATTTTGTTGATAGACGGCGAAATTCCAGTTTAGTTACAGCAAAGAAGTCTATCAACATTTCCTGTAACTTCCGCGAAAATCATATATTACAGCGTTTTCCTAACAATTGTCAAAATGTTCTACATGTGCGAAGTATAAGATAAAGGCGACTTCTTATTTTGTTTACATGTTTTTTTTAATCTCAACTTCCATCCAACATAACACCTCAATATTATACATTTGCACAGAGTCAGCATTGCATTGAGAGCTTTGTTGATTGCTGCGGAATTGTCACAATGATTCGCCGACAACAGCGCACTATCTGCATGTTGTCATATTGCAATAAATAAAACATTCAATGTCTGCGTTTCTTCTGTATTCCATTTTTCCGATTTTCTGCATTCTTAATCTTCGTTTAAATACCAAATTGCTAAAAAAAAAAAAAATGGAAATAGGGTAGGTGAAGGGGTGAAGGTATTAACACAGTCTAGTATATACAGTCACGAAGCTTGAGTTGTGAGGGTGCTTGGAACAATAGACTGTGTCTGTACTATTTCGCATTTTATGTAATGAGGCGATATTAGCGATCCTAGAGGTTAGCAACTATCTATGGATGCATATTTACTACATATTGAGCTTCGTGACTGTAGGGTAAACATTGGTAATTTCGTGATAATTTCATGAAAACTAATTTAAAATGCAAATGTGTAAATATATCCTTATTCCGATTTTTTCATCTAAAAGACGATAACTTGCTGTACAAATCAGGAGACATAAAAGATTGGACACGTTCTTGAATATGTGCCAAAAACCACTTTTACAACTTAAGCTGAAAGGTTGGTTATTTCGTGATAACCTTGGTAATTTCGTGATATTGCATTGATAATTTCGTGAGAGGTAGAAGAATTGTGGAAAAATTCATTAAAGTCAAATGAAATTCTCATTTATTGTTACAAGACTTCAAACATAGTAATTCCGTCTAATATTCATAGCAAGAAAACATAGAAATACATATCAACACATACTGTAATAAGAATGAAATCAAAGTAAAAATTGAAATTGAAAAGGGATCTTCTTTGTCCTGAAAGGGTGAACACTTTTATTACGGACTTTACTATAGCCTATATTACTAGGGTAACTCCAAAAGTAATTCATAACGTTTGTTTAAAAGTTATATTTTTATCCTACAGCTTTGCTATTTTCACAGAATGTAGATACATCCTTCAGGAACAAAATGTCACTTTTCCACATAATCCCTGTCCCTTTCAACTGCCTTACGTAACCTAGGAACGAGGGTCTGTAGACCGCACGGTAAAAGTCTGGACCAACACGTCTGAGCCACTCTTTAGTAGCGTGCACAAGGGAGTCATCTTCTAACCTCGTTCCGCGAAGGGATCCTTCAGTTTACCAAAGAGATGGTAATCGCACGGTGCCAGTTCAGGTTTCAGTGTTGTCTATCCGAATTTTCTGATCTGGTCTGTGGTTTTGTGACTGACATATGGCTGTGCGTTGTCGTGCAATAGCAGAACATCCTGCTTGTCCCGATGTAGTCGAACACGACTCAGTCGAACTAGAAGTTTCTTGAGAGTTGCAACATACCCGTCAGAATAAATGGTGGTTCCGTGTGGCATGATGTCCACAAGCAAGAGTCCTTCTGAATCGAAAAACACAGTAGACATAACGTTTCCTGCTGAAGGTGTACTTTTGAATTGCTATTTCTTTGGTGAATTTGCATGATGCCACTCCATTGTCTGCCTCTGTCTCCGGTCCAAAATGGTGGAGCCATGTTCCATCTTCTGTCACAATTCTTGCAAGTCATCTAGCACTTATCATTGACACTTAGCATGATATTAAATGAAACAGAAGCTACACTGAAACCATTGCGTCCCCGTTTTCTTTTTTGTTATCACATCTTGTCTTCAGATTTCTAAAATTCCTATTGTAATACATTTTATACTATTTTAAAAATTGTAACACTTAATACTCAACAAAATTTCGCCTCAAACAGCTAAGATTTCTATCAGTAAAGCTAAGCCTATATGGCGACTACAGATGTATCTAAAATTCCAAAAACATTTCCTAAAATTTCATGAAGATACAATAAATCTTTGTACCAAATATCATATGCTTACCTTTAGTAATAAGCCTGTAATGTAATTACAAACATCCACAAAATTTGTATGCCTGAGAAGTCGACGCAAACTTGCTCTCTCCAAACATAAAAGCTCACTGAAGCAACTACAGTAGTCACACAAAGCTTAGCTGTATGTTTCTGGAAACTGGACCACATATGCAATCACTTGGCGGAAATTTGGATCTCGTAACACCATTGGTTAGTTCACAAAAGAGCAAAGAAAAAGTATCACGAAATAACCATTGCCACGAAATTACCAATGTTTATCCTATATACTAGACTGTGGTACTAATGTTATGCAGGTTATAACGCAATATAATATTTTATAATTAGTAACGTTAAAATCTATGTTGGCAGCCCTAGTCAGAGAAGTGTAGTGTTTAGAGGAACCTTTCTTAAATATCTGGAACCAACAATGAAACGGATTTCTGTTTTTAGTGTGAGTTTAAGTGAAGAAGTTCAAGCTTGAGCTGATCGTCCAGTGACGCGAATATTGTATTCTGTATAAAGTAAATATAGATAACTGAATCTGAAAATATAGTGAATGATGAAATGTTATGAGAAATTCATTTATATGTGTTCTTAAGTTTAGTGGAGTGGTATTGTTTTAAAATATATAATATTATATCAATATTATTATATATTATATTAAAATAGAATTAACAACTGAAAAAAACTTCTTATATGCGAGTAATAAAAGAGCATATGGATCGTTTTTTCAAACTATGGCGGAATTCTGACAGTGAAAATTTACGAAAGTAAGTACACGTAAAAATATAAAATTAAAATATTTCCTTCATTAAAGACAAAATTAATATGATGCACAAAACAGAAACAAAACAGCTTCACAACAAGTCAGCAATGGTCTTAGCTTATTAGATTATGTGGGCCCTAATGTAATCACTGCCTGCTGGATCATATCTTATAGCTGCGTAACCAGCCATAGGATGTAATCCAGCAGGCAGTGGGTGTAATATAATAATAATAAAATTATGGTAAAAATAAACATGCATCAGTTATTCATAGATTTCAAAAAGGCATATGACTCGGTTAAGAGGGAAGTATTATATGATATTCTTATTGAATTTGGTATTCCCAAGAAACTAGTTCGATTAATTAAAATGTGTCTCAGTGAAACATACAGCAGAGTCCGTATAGTCAGTTTCTATCTGATCCTTTTCCAATTCACTGCGGGCTAAAGCAGGGAGATGCACTATCACCTTTACTTTTTAACTTCGCTCTAGAATATGCCATTAGGAAAGTTCAGGATAACAGGCAGGGTTTGGAATTGAACGGGTTACATCAGCTTCTTGTCTATGCAGATGACGTGAATATGTTAGGAGAAAATACATAAACAGTTAGGAAAAACAGGGAAATTTTACTTGAAGCAAGTAAAGCGATCGGTTTGGAAGTAAATCTCGAAAAGACAATGTATATGATTATGTCTCGTGACGAGAATATTGTACGAAATGGAAAAATAAAAATTGGAGATTTATCCTTCGAAGGGGTGGAAAAATTCAAATATCTTGGAGCAACAGTAACAAATATAAATGACACTCGGGAGGAAATTAAACGCAGAATAAATATGGGAAATGCGTGTTATTATTCGGTTGAGAAGCTTTTATCATCCAGTCTGCTGTCAAAAAATCTGAAAGTTAGAATTTATAAAACACTTATATTACCGGTTGTTTTGTATGGTTGTGAAACTTGGACTCTCACTCTGAGAGAGGAACATAGGTTAAGGGTGTTTGAGAATAAGGTGCTTAGGAAAATATTTGGGGCTAAGCGGGATGAAGTTACAGGAGAATGGAGAAAGTTACACAACACAGAACTGCACGCATTGTATTCTTCACCTGACATAATTAGGAACTTAAAATCCAGACGTTTGAGATGGGCAGGGCATGTAGCACGTATGGGCGAATCCAGAAATGCATATAGAGTGTTAGTTGGGAGACCGGAGGGAAAAAGACCTTTAGGGAGGCCGAGACGTAGATGGGAGGATAATATTAAAATGGATTTGAGGAAAGTGGGGTATGATGATAGAGACTGGATTAATCTTGCACAGGATAGGGACCGATGGCGGGCTTATGTGAGGGCGGCAATGAACCTTCGGGTTCCTTAAAAGCCATTTGTAAGTAAGTAAGTAAGTATAAACATGCATAATTTTTTAGAGATGGTAGATTTTCGCAATCATGATAAACGCGAAATGTGCCCAAATTCTGCTAAAATAAGTAATTCGATGTTTAGAAGCATGTCAAGTATATTAATGTAGTTTTTTAATCCGCGATAAAATGTGAAATTGAGTACAAAATGCGAAATGTATGTGTATTTTCCTTTCCCTTGTCTGTAACGTATTCATTTACAGATAACTGGGAAAGAACTATTTTATGACAAAGCCCACTATTGTACTTAATTCGGTCAAATTATAGTTTACGGTAACAAGAAACACGTTATGGCAAAAACTTTCCATTATCCTTTGACGCTAAACACTGATTATTGATAATATAATTATTGCGACGAAGCTATCGATACGAAAAGCATTACTCAGACTGTTTAAATGAAGTGTACAAACAGTACGATTAAAATAAGAAATTAAGGGTACCGTAATAAAATGTTAAACGTCAATTACCTACACAATTACATTATAATGTGAAGGGAATATGGGTCTTTAAAAGTGCAATGGAATTATAGCCACACGTAACGTAATTAGTACGTTCCATAAGAGAACTTGTTTCAACTGCCTTAAAGTGATCACTCTAGTTCATAATGAAGAGGAAATAAAAGAAAATGGAACTTGAAAACTTGAAAGATCATTAAATAAAGTAAACAAATTATTAATTTTATATTCAAGTCAACTATAGCACAACTAGCTACCAGTAAAGAGTAAAGTTACTTTGCAAATATTGATCTACTAGCCTATATAGTCGCATAATGGCATAATTTCACAAAACGAAGAGGCTTAAAATAAGCATTTAATTTATTTTTAAGTGCGCAATTAACGGATTATACAAAAAGTACACACTGGAAGGAAATAAATAAGTAGGTCACAGGTAACAGAAATATGAAACTTGGGATTTTTAATGGATGTTACAAGAAATGACATAAGTAGGCCTACTGAGAATTATAGATATACGAAGCCAATTGAAAACATTTGGTTATGTATGTATGTATGTGTTTTTTTTATTTTAGTAGGTTATTTTACGACGCTTTATCAACATCTTAGGTTATTTAGCGTCTGAATGAGATGAAGGTGATAATGCCGGTGAAAAGAGTCCGGGTCCAGCACCGAAAGTTACCCAGCATTTGCTCATATTGGGTTGAAGGAAAACCCCGGAAAAAACCTCAACCAGGTAACTTGCCCCGACCGGGAATCTAACCCGGGCCACCTGGTTTCGCAGCCAGACGCGCTGACCGTTACTCCACAGGTGTAGACTGTATGTATGTATGTATGTATGTATGTATGTATGTATGTATGTATGTATGTATGTATGTATGTATGTATGTATGTATGTATGTATGTATGTATGTATGTACGTATGCAAACAGAGTGTTAAAAAAGTATCCAATATTTTAGGAGGTGCTAGTATGCATCAGAACAAGAAAATAATGTCTAATAAACATGGGTCCTACAACACATACTTTCTGAGATCTGAACACTTGTTCATAGGAGGTGCTCAATGTGACGTCCATTCATGGCAATGCATTTGTCTGCCCTTCGGCGTAAGGAATCACATACTTTTTGAAACTGATCTGGTTGTTCTTGATAACAAAAAGTCTAGGGGATTTAGATTTGAGGAACGAGCAGACCAAGGTGTGAGGCCTCCCCAATCAATCCAGCGGTCCTGAAATGTCAGCGTCAGATGTTCACGCTCATTGCGGAAAAAATGTGCTGGTGTGTCATCATGCATGAACCATATCTAGAATCTTTGCTGATATGGAACATACTCCTGCAAGGTAGGCAATACGTTAATAAGAAAGTCCTGATAACAAGTCCCAGTTAATCTCTGTGGTAGCACGTATGATCTATCACCAAGAACGCCTGCCCATAAGTTGATTGAGAATCGGTGCTGATGCCTTGTTTCTTCAAGTGCATGGGGATTTTCATCAGCCCACACATACTGATTACCAAAATTCACAAACCATCTCTGCTGAACTCGGCTCATATCCGTATCCAAACTTTTGTTTTCAGTATTCCTTGCGACGTATCAGTATTCCATGCCAGGGGTGTCAACTACGGTATGATTATCTGGTAGTCTGCTGTATTGTAGGGCAGAAAATGCATTGCCATAAATGGGCGTCACATTGAGCACTTCCTATGAACAAATGTTCAGATCTCAGAAAGTATGTGTTGTAGAACCCATGTTTATTAGACATTTGTTTCTTGTTTTGATGCATACTATCACCTCCTAAAATATTGGATACTTTTTTTAACACCCTGTATATTCACACTGCAAGTGGGCAAATACCCGGTGGCAGTAGTAACTTACTTACTTACAAATGGCTTTTAAGGAACCCGGAGGTTCATTGCCGCCCTGACATAAGCCCGCCATTGGTCCCTATCCTGAGGAAGATTAATCCATTCTCTATCATCATATCTCACCTCCCTCAAATCCATTTTAATATTATCTTCCCATCTACGTCTCGGCCTCCTTAAAGGTCTTTTTCTCTCCGGCCTCCCAACTAACACTCTATATGCAGTTCTGGATTCGCCCATACGTGCTACATGCCCTGCCCATCTCAAACGTCTGGATTTAATATTCCTAATTATGTCAGGTGAAGAATACAATGCGTGCAATTCTGTGTTGTGTAACTTTATTTTCCTGCAACTTCATCCCTCTTGGCCCCAAATATTTTCCTAAGAACCTTATTCTCAAACACCCTTAACCTATGTTCCTCTCTCAAAGTGAGAGTCTAAGTTTCACAACCATAAAGAACAACCGGTAATATAACTGTTTTATAAATTCTAACTTTCAGATTTTTTGACAGCAGACTGGATGATAAAAGCTTCTCAACCGAATAATAACAGGCATTTCCCATATTTATTCTATGTTTAATTTCCTCCCGAGTGTACACAATAAAAATAATACACAATAATTACATTAATAATAATATATAAAATAACCCAATTAATAAGTGAACCTAATTTTCTATTACAACCCATATATGATATTTTAAAAATATTATAGCTACCCAAGTAATAAATAATAATTTTTATTGGGCGTTTTCATGTATTCAGTTATATATATATATATATATATATATATATATATATATATATATAGTGTTATATATAACAGATTATACCAGCAATGCTGAGGCGAATGTCACACCGAACCTGGCGACGCATTGTTTTGTGTGAGGAGAATGATGGGGACATACTGATCCTTTGCACACTTAGGACACACAGTTAGTGTAAGGTGGATGTATGTCTGCATTATGACCGGAATTGCTTAAATAATATGTATATTTGAGGTATTTATAAGGGGTAACGGGACTTTGTGGCTTTGCATTTTGTACAACGTTGACGTAATTTTTGGACTGGAGTGTCATTTGATAAGTGTAGTAGTGCTGCTGGTTGGTAGTAGAAGTACTAGTAGGGTCTAGCGGTAGTGGTAGTAGTAGCGGAGGTGAAGGATTATAAAGGAAGCACGGACGTATCATTATAAGCTACGATCCAGAAGATAAGTATAATATAATATATTGATAATGAAGGTTGCATTTTGCATAAATTCTAACTGAATGCTAATCGATCTCTATACAAGATATAAAAGCCTTTCTTCCTAGAACAGACTTACGGACAGGAATATCTAAGCGGAAATGAAGATGTACTATAGATAAAGATATTACTGGAATAAATGGAACCTAATCTAAGTGACAACATCGATGAGTCGTTGGAAGAAGTTTCCAGTCTGCGGTTTCCAATCAGCCAACAGTAGAAGTGTGCGGTCGCAAAAATTTCTTGATTACTATCATCCGTCTACACAAATATCCTCAGGCAAGCAGGTGATCGTACCAAAGGGAACTTGAGGACAATCTAACAGAATATGACTTTATTTACAGCTAAATTAGCCTTATATTGACTGTCATTATAGAAACATTGTAACTACACCACCAGATGTTCATGAAAACTCTTTTCCTCAACATATGAGGGTTGTTCAATAAAGACTGGCACTACCGTCACCAAACCAAAAATGACTGCGCATGCCATCTCTCGGTGTGTGAGGAAACTAACAGCTTAGACTCATAAACACGTAAAATTTCGTTCCCCTTGTCCCCTTAGTTGATCTGTAGCAGTGCACTGAACTAGATGTGTGTTTCGACTCTAAATTTCCAGTATGCCTGATTTTCGTGAGCAGCGTTACGCAATAAAATTTTGTGTTAGCCTGAACAAAAATGCTCCAGCCATTTATGAAGAACTGAGGAGAGCTTTCGGTGAATCTGTCATGTGTCGTTGAGCTTGTTTTCGATGACCGGCAACGTTGTGAATATTGCAGAGAGGAGAAGGTGAACCAGTACAGCCTAAACGGAGACAACAATCAACACTAGAACTGTTCCTGTTTTTACTCTTCACTCTTAAAGCTGGTTCACAAAAAACCGGAAACGGAAACGACAACGAGAACGGAATTGTTAAAATAAATGTATTTAAATGTCAACATTCACAGTTAATGAGAAACTTGCCGGAGCCCGGGAACGGGAAAGTAAAAGTTAATTGAAGCGTCGGCTGGAACAACGTTGTAAATTACAAAATTTTCATTCGGTGTGTTTCCTTGTAATAATGTTGTATGTCATGTTACTTTGCTATACTCCTTGGCTTGCAACTGTCCGTCAATGCAGTACGTGAAATCTGTCCACTCAAAAGTTTGCTACTCTCATAAGAACAACATTGTACGCGTACACATTTTTACAGCTCCTGTAAATTTTACCAAATGTAACTTATAACGTTGTTCCAGCCGACGATTCAATTGTAAATGCTCACATTTAAATGCATTTATTTTAGCAATAATTCCGTTCTCGTTCTCATTGTCGTTTCCGTTCCCGGTTTATTGTGAACCAGCCTTTAGGCAGCTTGCACAAATTCTGAACATATCTGAATTTGTTCTTAATACACAGCTCCGCCGATTCAGTAGAATGCGTTTGAGTCTAAAGAAAGCAGAAAACAGTATACTCCATTTTATTTCAAGGAGTGCAGTTCGGTGGCTCCTTTGAACGCCCACTTACAGATTTATGACTTCCTACACAAACACCTCTGACAATTCCATCCTGTCCCCTCATCCCAACATTGTACAGTTGCCACAATCCTGGTGACCCTCGAAATGAGACAGTGAGACTGACGAGATTCTTGGAATTTGGAAAAGATGCGGCGGCAACTCTGCCTCCACGTGGATTTGACGGGAGCCTGTCAATTCTTCTGAACGAGGGTTGTGATTGGTTACTGACAGGAGAAGACAAGATTTCCGTTACCGTAAGGAAGACATCTATTTATGACAACCAATTAGTAGGGGGGCAGTAGAAGGTCTGTCGGCAAAGTCCTCTCTATGAAACTGCACTCCATGAAATAAAGTACAGTATACAACATGGCCTGTTGTTGTGACGAGAATCCAAGCCCCCGCATAGCGGTAAAAGATGGTCCAAAATAAACCGGGAACGGAAACGAAAACGAGAACAGAAAAATTGTTAAAATAAATGCATTTAAGTGTGACCATTCACAATTAACTGTTGTGAATGCTAATATTTAAATACATTTATTTTAACATTATTTCTGTTCTCGTTCTCGTTTCCGTTACCGGCTTATTGTGAACCAGCCTTAAGGCCTGATATCACAAACACGTTCACACCTGAGTATTTTTAATAAAGTAAATATTATTCAACGCCTTGAAAATGGCGCAAATATTAAGGATATTGCTGGAGAGTTTAAGGTAATATTTATTTACTTTGCTTACTTATTTATTTACTTATGTATTTATTTAAAAATGTATATATATATATATATATATATATTATTGTATTTTATAAATACATTCTAGGCAATAAAATTAATTTGTATTAACGTTGTATCATATTCACTTTTTATAATGAATCAACTACTCTTAAATAATTATGTTCTCATGTCTATAATATTCCTCGAATTTCATGCTCTACATTAGTGGCCGTCAGCACTCGCTGAAATGGGTAGAGTGCATGGAGGGTAAGGAAATATGCTCCGTCGTGCACAAGGGATAGAGAGACAGCATACCCGCCAGCAGCCATGAATGCACGCTGAGCAGTGTCTTGTCCGCGCGTAAGAGAAGCTAGCCCGAGGGTGCAGTGTTCTAATGACCGCTGCTCTACATGATGCTTGCCGATTGCAGGGCACTTGCTCCGCATGTTATATGTAAGTATGTGAACACTGAATTTCTCCTATATCGATGGAGCAGTGTACATTTCATTTTTACATATTTTATTCATGTTGTTCCGCATTTCTTGTTCAGGAACATGTTTATAGCTAAAATGATAATGTTGATGACAATCTGAATTAGTTTAAAAATTGAGATAAAACACGTAAATTAAATTTAGGAACGAGTTCTCAGTTTATTTCTCTTACTATTGTTATTTTTCGGCATGTCATAAGTTACAGGTGTTGCTAAGTTTTGTATTACCTGCAATTTAATTGTCTAATATAGTAGGCCTACAGAAGGTGCAATTATAGAAGTGATAGAGTTGGTTAGCAGTGGTGGTGGTGGTGGTGGTGGTGGTGGTGGTGGTGGTGGTGGTGGTGGTGGTGGTGGTGGTGAATTGGAAATAAAGTTGCAAATTATTATCTATATATATAATTTGAACTGGTAATGGAAATTACGGGAAAACGGCTGGACGGATTTTAATAAATGGCCCCTCATTTTGAAGCTTGGAACCTAACGTTTTTCGGAAAAGTAGTAGTTTTCAGTGAAATGTCAATTTTCCTACATAATTTTCCTATTTTCCAAAATCCATCTGTTGTCAGTTTTGAGAACTAATTTTATTCAATCACGGCCGACTTGATTGAATTTCAGAACAAAACACACACTACAATAAACAATAGGCCATGACCTGCAGATTGCCGACATATTTAGAGCTCAATTCAATTTGTCATTAAAAACTGATTCTGCAGTGTATAACAATTTTCTGAGTACGGCTGTGTATTGGATATTCAAATCTACGAAACTTGAGGTGGTTTGATGACATTATTACCATTAGAAATTAAATATTATTGTAGTTAATATCATGACGCAGCTATTTTTCATTAATTGTACATAATATTGATGCTATATTGATGACATGTAAGTGAAACGTTTTGTAAGTAAATGTAGAGAATATCTTAATTTAGATCTTCATTTCTATAATTTACTGAGTGGCTGCTATATATAACTACAAAACTAAAGTAAGATAAGAGTATTGTTATTAAAAATCAAATATTTTTTTATACTTATTATCCCAGTGGGGTTGGGTCTTTTTCATATACTTAATGGCGGTGTAGTGTAGATATTGATATGTGTCATTGTCTTCAGTATTGGCTCTAGAGAGCGCAAAAATTACAGTTCCTAAGGAAAGATCAAAAGGTATTACTTAGTGATAAAATAAGAGGCCTAGAAAATTTGTAGTCTCCAGATCATTTCAGCAAGATCTCTTAGTAGGATAAAATGATTTTACGCTCTACATTTCAAGTTCTACATGCAGCAGCTATACGAAAATGCTATTGTTCGAAAGCTTAGCAAACCTGATATTAACTATCAAAAAGACAAGTATTCTTCATTGAAAATAAGTCTGAAAAATTTTTATTTGAACGTCTAACGAACTTAGTTTGCAGCAGTATTTGCTGTACAAGCCACTAGTTGGATTATAATGACAAGAAACACAAATACTCTGAGGGAAACTGATCCATAATGGTTTCGTCCACTACAAATCTCTCAGATGTCAAATTCCGACACCTTTCATGAGAATCCAGAACCTAACCACTCAGTTGTCACCGTTGACATGACATGAATTATCTTAAAGTACGCAAGACATGAAAACATTTATCTACATCACATTTGGTTCACATGAAGGTTTGTAAACATTTGTTCTGGGGACAGCTGTCTGAATTTTTTACTTCTCCAGTTGAACGTTTTATTGTAGTAGGCTTAATGGATAAGGTAATTGACTTTGTGTCGATGATGTAACGCAGGCAAAAAGTGTACATGCAGTGTAATTTAATAGTTTTGCACGACAGGCAAATAACAATTACAAGAAGAACATGCCAAGTAGAGCAAGCAGCCTTATGAGTAGGGAGCGGATTTTAGCATATTTGCATGTTTTATACCTTAGTTGCAAATCATATTCTACCATTACACAAATCCATTACAAGTTATTTTTAATCAAAGGTCAAGATTTTATAGCGGTTTTATAGCGGTTATAGTATATTATGATACAAAGTAGGGAAGCGTTTATTACAAAATGGAGAAAAAGTCTGAAAAACGAGCAAAGCAAGTTTTTCAATTTCCCAGATTTTGTAATGCACTTCACAAACGTGTATTGTACAACATTTTTTGCACCATCACATTTTTAAAACTGTGATTTTTTTTTTCGTTGTTGGTAACTCTATAGCATCTATTAGATGCTTTATGGTTCTGCTAACAGATGGAGTTACTTGTCAACAATGTGACGCTGAAACGTGTGTTCAGGTTACTGCCCAGCGACAATCCTGATCTATAAAAACTGCAAATTTGCATTGAATATTTACAGCCATATTATTCCAAAGCCTTCGAAAAACTACCTGCACTGTGGTGGTAACTAAGTAACAGTAAGTGCACTGTAATGGGTCTATTTCTGTATAGTTTGATGTTATGAAGAATGGTTTCCCTAGCAACAAGTTTCAGTACCTAAAGCCAATGCCTGGATTTTTAATAAGTCTGGACTATCTACATCTGAATGGGTAACCTGCCTTAAAATGAACGCCAATTTAGCAGCAGTTAGAGGAGTACCTGGTCGCTCTTTGGACGGATTCCGGTGCAGACATGGATGCCCGGAGACTGAAACCCTTGCCCACGTCCAATGTCAGTGTAACAGAGGTTTAAGGCCTCCCCAAGCAGACGCGATACGGAATGCGTTACGATAGCGTTACGATTTCGCGATAACGCAATATCGCACTATCGCGAAGAGGTGCCCAAACTGGCGCGTCCGCGATATACGATATTCTAACATCCCCAGTCAATCAGAGTATCGTAATGGGTGACCACATATGCGGATTTTAGTTTTCCAGTCACAGCGCAAAGACCAGTTACCTTCAGCAGGTGTATATCACTTGTGCTCACATATTGCGATTTCGGATTACTTGTAAACGAACGTGGAATTTTTTATTGAGTTCGTAAAGGAAAATCCGTGGCATGGAAAAGGAGAAGAAATGGAAGGAGATAGCTACAAAGTTAGATGTAAACAATAAGTGCAATTATTTATTTATAATTTGATGTCGTACTGGCTTGTAGACTGACGCGGGGTTTAAGGTAGAAAATAAATAACTGTCGCAAAAATGCACAAATGAAAAAAATATATATTTGTGAAAATTGCAAAATGCTTGTACAATATTATAAATAATTGTGCAGAAATATAAAATTAATAAAGTATGTGGAAACAAAAAGTTATGTAATTTGTTTGTCGGAGTTTTATTACTTTCAATATCTTACCACACTCTAGATATACTTATGTAAGTAAATCATTAGACGTAGGTATGTTTAGAATAAATTACTACTGAATTTACTTCACATTAAAATTCGTTATTTTATGGGTACTCTAAACATTGAAATTCTTTACTAGTAGGCTCTTCAAGGTTAGCAGAGTGCTAAGGTTAGTTGTTGAACTAAGGTATAAAATTAATCTTTTTCTTCCCTTGTGGCATTTAACTCGTGAATCCACAACCTCCTGCAACAAAAAGAGCAAATTAAAAAAAAAATAAAGCTTATAATCGGGTAGGCGTACTTGTTATTTATTTCACGTTCTTGGCAAAGAAAAGCTAAATCATCACTTTATACCTTTTTATATTATTTATCTTAACCATACATGACTACCATGGACTTACCTGCACCTACTTTGCCTGCGACGATTCTCATCCAAGAAAGAGAAGTTCTTCTTCCTTTGAAGATGAATCCATAAATGACACACTTCAACCCAGCATCAAAATAAACGCGTGGCGTTCTCGCGATCTACATCTCCGGGAGAATAGAACGCAAAATCGTCGCGTTCTACTTGCTGCGATAATAACGCATATTGCGATAATCGCGTGTGTGTGAACACAATCATTGAACGCAATGAAAACATTTATCGCAAAATCGTAACGCTATCGTAACGCATTCCGTATCGCGTCTGTTTGGGGGAGCCTTTACTCCTCTGAAATGTCAGACATCATCATGTTCGATCCTTAATTGCAACTGCTTTGAAAAAAAAGTCTTGGACAATAGAAGTGGAGGTCTTTTGCCTTGCTACTAATGCCTCCTCTAGACGTATTGACATCATAGCGTATTCCCAGACTACCAAGAAAGGTTATTATATTATAATTGATCCTACCATATGGATTGAAACGGGGAGTAGCCAGCCGGAGGATGTCAATCAAGAAAATATCAACATTTATCTGCCAACAGTTGATTACTTCAAATCAAAATACCAGCTTGAAAACATTGAGATGATTGGTCTTCTTACTGGAGCTCGTGGATTCCCAAGTCCTTTGAAAGCTTCAGGAAGACTTTTGAACTACCACAGACACTTACTGCTGAATCATAACTTCAGTTTTGAAATGCTCTTGTCAAATTCTGAGTCATCATATTCACCCTGTTTAATTTATTTTTCTTCACTTTATAAATTCATATATGTTTATTTTAATTTTCTGTCAACAAATTTATGTAAACATTTAATATTGTAAAATTCATGTAGGAGAGTATACTGAGTCCTTCTGGGCTACCTCCAATGGGAGGCAGTTAACAATTTAAATTTAAATATTCTAACTTTCATGGCTCAACAACAATATCTGTAAATACAAAAAAAAAAAAAAAACACGATCGTGCTAAAATATAATATATTTCAGTTTTTAATGTATATAAAAGCTTATTTCGTTATTTTTTAGCAATCTGGTATTCAAACCAAGATTAAGAATACGAAAATCGAAAAATGGAATACAGAAGAAACGCAGACATTGAATATTTTATTTATGGCAATCTGTCAACAGGCAGGTAGTGCACTGTCGTCGGCAAATATTGTGACAATTCCGCGACAATCAACAAAGTACTCCATAATTAAATGCACTGGTAACTGTCCAAGTGTATAATATTGAGGCGTTATGATGGATGGAAATTGAGATTAAAAGAGCAGATAATGAAAACAAGAATCCGGCTTATCTTCTACTTCGCACGTGCATAACATTTTGACAGTTGTTAGGAAAACAATGAAATATGATCGACGCGGAGCTTACAGGAAGTGTTGATAGACTTCTTTTCGCTCACTAAACTAGAATTTCGCCGTCTGTCAAGAAAATGCCTAAGACACGATAATGCAATCTTCTGTGCTTTGCTTCTCGACGTAACAAATCAGAATATTTTATTTTATTATAGTGCCGAGTCAGAGAAACTTCGACAGCGTGTTAAGAGTGCATTGTATTTTAGAATACCTTAGCCGCACGAAAATGATTAATTTTGAGTCACTTTTAATAACGATGCCTAACGAAAAATGCGCCAGACGTGTACTGCTGATGCAGTGGGTTGAAAGACACGTAGCTTTAACAATTGATGGTGTCTCAATATTCTTATGTGTAGCAGAAAACCATCAATAATAATAAATTGCTTAAAATAAAATAGTTTTTATTTTAACAGTGCATATTTTGTTACTTTTACTGCATGTATCTCGGTTTTTAACGCTTAAATTCACAAAGTATCCTATAGGATATATGCTACAAATTTTAATACAACAATAAAAAAATTGGTAGGAAAATTAAATAACTAAAATTACACAATACTATAATATTGTACAACATAAAAAATATGGACATTGCGATAGTTGTTTTCTTTACAGTCCGACAAGGTTTAATAAACTAGTGTGAGAAATGAAGTTTTGCAATTTAAGGGTTAAGTGTAGTACACTGGTGGCCATAATCCAGGAACAGTTTAGATCAATAAATTTTCAAGTGTTCGAAGAAGTTCATGGACTGGCAGACAATGGCAGTACAAGAAGAATAGACATGATTGCCATCCCGCCAAATAACAACAATGGCTACATCATCGATCCCACCGTTAGATTTGAAAAACAAAAGAGCCAACCTGAAGATGTAAATAGGGGGAAAAAACGACGTCTATGTACGTACCGTTCCATATTTCATGGACAAATACGGTCTACAACAAATTGAAGTAATAGGCCTTATGGTTGGAGCGCGCGGACCTATTCCCGGTTTCTTCTTCCAGACCTGGCAACGTTTCGGCCTACAGAGGAAGGCAATTGATGATATCGTTCTTGCAGCTCTGAGAGGATCAATATTTACACTCCACAACCATCTCTACGCTCAACAATGATCTTCAACTAATTAATTAGTAGCTACTTATTTATTCAGTCATTTCTTGTCGTTGTTGTAAGACTGCCTTCAACTTAAACATACAGTATGTATATTATTTATACTTCCAACTGTAAAGGTATTAAATTTAATTATTAATATTTTAACAATAAATAGTCAATATGTGGGGAATTATTAGTGATGGGCGAAGTTGTTCTTTTCCCGGAACAGTTCCGGCTATTCCAGTTCCGGAAAAATACTATGTTCCAAATAACAGTTCCGAAATAACAGTTACAAGTAGAGATGTGTCTGAATCGTTCACTGATGCGAGCTATCTCTTTGACTCTCGCTCCATTTGAGGAGTCGTACAGTACCCTCCCTCTTCCCAAGCAGCTCGCACATACGTTATCGGCATGACGACATAGCACACGTTTCTCAATAGATGACATCCCAATGCACATTCGAATCTGTTTGGAAACTTGCTGTGTATGCGGACAGAAGCTTCGTGTTTATTAGATGAACAGCTGTTGAATACAAGGTCAGATTGCAACACTAATTGGCATATGAAGTCATGAAGACACGGTAACCAGCTAAAAGAATTAACATCTCATTTAAAACGTGTAGTATGTAATTTTTGTTCTCCGTGTTCCGTAGTAAAAAAAGAACTAAAATTATTAATTTTTATTTTTACGTTTCTTAATGCTTAGTTATGATGATAATAATTACATTATAATTTGATACATAATAAAAATATATATATATATATATATATATATATATATATATAACTACTGTATATATTTATACATTAGCAGTAGTGAAACCTGAAATTCCCACACTTAGTAAAATGTTAGAAACGCATCTGTACCAAAGTGTAATAATTTAAACTTCGCATCACACCTCGCTCTCTGTCATTACTTATGATCACACTACAAGGATTTCAATTTCCATGCTTCCACATCCATCCACGTGAGAGTTCCAAGTTCCAACTTGTTTCCAAGTACAACATAAAGAACGACGAGAACAGTGTAGCCGGAGCTGTCATTGGTTCAACGGAACAGGTTCCGACTGTTCTCTGTTGTCTCGGAGTCGGAACATACCTTGTGCAACGCAGTACTGCGAGCCCGCAACAGCTGGGCAAGTGAGCAGCTCGGAGTCGGAACAGTGTTATTTCGGAACAGGAGGTTCAGACCTACTGTTCATTTTTGCAACAGTTCCGAGACCGGAACAGTTCCAAAATAACTGTTGTGTTATTTTTTACCCACCTCTAGGAATTATGTTCTTGTCGTTTAAGATCTAAATATTAACTTCTGATTTCATTATAATTTCCCATTAATAAAAATTGGTCCACTGTTGATGTTAGGACTATTTTTTATCATTAGGAGCATTTTTGAGCACTGTTTGCATAAAATATGGATATTAATAGTGTGTTTCTATCATTAGTCTGACAAGATTTCGTTCGGTTAACACCTGATTGGTTTACCACAAACTTTGTTGATAATAATTTTATCACAATGGCTCCACGAAAGAACTGGACACCTTCTAAACGAAGTAGGGCAGTTACACTTCGAGAATAAGGCTACACATTCAAGGAAATTGCAAGGAAGCTTGGTAATTTTGCTACAGTGTCTGGCGTCCAGAAGGTATGGCAGAGGTACAAATCCAAAAAATCTTGTAAAGAAGCACCTAGGACTGGTAGAAAAACTAAATTAAGTCCATAAGATGTGAGGCAGATTTGTCGATTAGCATTGAAAATCGAAGGAAATCTTCTAAAGAGATACAGGAAGTTCTACACAGCAGTGGACGTAATATTTCTGCGAGAACTCTTCGAAGGCAGTCATTTGACAATGAATTGAAAGCAAGAGCACTCAGAAAAAAGCCATTTCTCAACAAAAAAAAAAAAAACAAGAAAATCGTGTAAATTGGTGTAAAAATCATCAATCATGGACCAGTGGTGACTGCGAAAGTGATATGGAGCGATGAAACAAGAATTTCTATATTTGGAAGTGACGGAATCAAATACGTTCGTCGACGAAATGGAGAAGATTTGGATCCAGAGTGCCTCATCGCAACCATGAAACATCCTGTTACTGTCCTGATCTGGGATGCATGTCCAGGAATGGAGTACGAAGACTTCAGATTTTTAAGGGAACTTGAACGCGGAAAAATACAAAAAAGATATTCTAGAAGTGAAACTGATACCATCCCTTGCCGAATTACATCCCAATTGTGACGACTTTGTATTTCAACAGGATGGTGCTCCATGCCATACTGCCAAGAGTGTTATGCAATGTTTCAACAGAAAAACATCAAGGTGTTAAAGTGGCCTGGGAATAATTCTGACCTTAATCCAATTGAAAACTTGTGGTCAAGACATGACATATTCATTATATATGAGGTCTCGCCTTCCTCATAGGTGGACAAGGTTAAAGAGTTTTGTGTCTAAAAAATTTCCAGCAGCAAAACTCAATTCAATGAAGTCATTATCCACAAATGGTTTCGGATCATCAGCAAGGAAGAACTGCAACGTCTAGTGGACTCAATGTCCCGCAGAATTGATGCTGTAACTAAAAATTATAATAATAATAATAATAATAATAATAATAATAATAATAATAATAATAATAATAATTTATTTTAGCTGGCAGAGTTAAGGCCGTAAGGCCTTCTCTTCCACTCAACCAGCAAAAAGTGTATATACATATGTATGAACTTACAAAGAATTCAACAATTTGATTAAGTGAGAGTTACATGTATACAAGAGTTATATACGAATTAAACAACAAAATATTATGAACTATTAATTAGACACTGAAATAAACTGTGTAGCAGAATTAAGCTAAAATACATAGAATGTTAATATATTTCAAAAATATTAGTTAATAGAAAGAGATTATTATGAGACAATTTTGAAAATACAGCACTATCAGGATGCATGTCTAAAGAATGAAGTAACAATGTAGTCAGTGATAGTTTAAATCAGTAAGATTGAGTGAAATGCTAATAAGGTTATCTTTTAAGCTGTTTTTAAAGTTGTTTATTGTTTTGCAGCCCTTAATACTTCGTGACAAGGAATTCCATTGACGCGAGGTGGATACTGTAAAAGATGATGAATAACAAGATGTTCTATGAAGAGGTATACTTAGCGTGCCACAGATAAGTGATCTGGTATTTACGTCATGGTTAGAGTATAGAGAGAGAAACGAGACGAAAGGTAATTTGGTGTTGAGGTGTGCAGAATTCGATAGAGTAAAGACAAAGAGTGTACGGTTGTCTTACAAAGTACTGTTTACAGAATGAATGAAAAAATAACACGAAAATGTTTCTAAGTGTTAATGTATAAATATATGTTTTCTCACACACATTATGACATAAAGTCATGAATTTTCTATAAAAATAGAATAGACAATGTTTCATGCTTTCAGTCACGATTAACATTTTAAATTGTATTAATGTGTGAATAAAAACAATTGCTATGACAATTCAGTACAAACACAAAAAGTTTCCAGAATTATGACCACCAGTGTATAAACGTGCATGCGCATTTTGCCATTTTTAGTGCATATGATTCCGTTCCCTATTTATGAGTATCGAAGAGGCCTTGGACACTGTACTAATTTCATTCTGACGAATTTACAAATTATGGTTTCCAGCATGTAATGCAAAGGCCTGCTTCATGGAAAAGCTTGTAACTGTTTTTTTAGTCTACATGAATAAACGGTGTCGTGTAAATGACATTTTCTTGAAAAGTATTTTAGTCCAAGAAAATTTCTCGTTTTCATAAATCTGTTTAGAAGAAATGTACGGGACTATTATTCAAGATATCCAACTTCAGAAAATTTAAAGCTTCTCTTCATTTTAACACACAAATATAAACATTGCAGTACAAGTACTAGATGCAGTACAGGTCTTGTAATAATAAAATTATCATGTCCCTAACTCATTCTATTCTCTTCAGTGTTTTCGGAGAGGTAAGAGTTGCTTGTCGAAGCCTAACACGGCCAGGACTGTCACTTTAGTCTCTTGTATTGGTGGGCATCAGTTCGACGACTTGTCAAACATCTTCAATCTTATAATTATTCTGATTTCACTTAAGAGGTTAGGTACAGCTTACAGCAGTAATATTTTGGAAATATTCAACATTTCTTTCTTCCATTAATGTATCCTGTACAATAATGGATATTAATATGTGTAAAACACTGTTCTTCGGCTATATGAAAAAAATATTTTTACGTTTAAAAAAATTATTTTCATTTTTTTTTTTTTTTTCAAAATTCAGTTCACTCTGCAGTGATGAAGCGTTTACCACATAACTAAAAAACTATCCAACATTCTGTGATGAAATTTCTTGTGTTTATTAATGCATGCCATAGCTATAATATAATGCAAGATCAATGTATCTTTGATAAATTGTACATTGTGTGATAAAAAATAAATTCATTTTAAAAATGGTCAAATATCAGTAGCCTATTTCCTTCTAACACAAAATAAAAATATATTATTCATTAAGGATTGTAGTTGAAAGAGCATGATATTGTAAACATGAGTTTCAGCAATAAAATAAAAGAGAGAGAACATGAAAAAGTTAGCAAGTTTATGGGTTATGAGGGAAACGCTTCATCACTGCACAGTGAACTGCACATTTTGAATTTTAAAATATAATTTTTGTAAAATCATAAAGATATTTTTTCATATAGCAGAAGGACAGTGTTTTACACCTACCAATTTTTATTATTGTACAAGATATAATGATGGAGGAAAAAAATGTTGAATATTTCCAAACATTTTACTGCTGTAAGCTGTACCTAACCCCTCAAACTGGGATGACCACTGATTTAGCCTACATCGCTGATTTAGTTCTCTTTCTGGGCTCACTTCACTGGCTTAATTCACTTACTTCACTGACTTAATTCATATACCTACTGTGTTGACATCACTGACTTAATTCATTTTCTGGACTGACTTAATTGATATAATTCACATACTGGGCTTGTATTACAGAATTAATTCAACTTATTGGGCTGACTTACTCGTAACAAAATTTTATTGCTGGACTTAACATACTAAGTTCACTTAACATAAATACTGGATTCATTTAAGTGACTTATTGGGCTCACTTATTTGACTTATTGGGCTCACTTAACTGGCTTATTGAGCTCACTTGACATAAATACTTGCTTATCTTACCTAATAGAATCACTGGCTGACTCACCTAACAGATTCACTGCACTGACTTGACTGAATTGACTGACAGAACTGATTCACTGGGCTGACTTGACTGACTCACTGGGCTGACAGAACTGGCTCACTAGGTTGACTTAACTGCCTCATTGGGCTGACTTAACTGGCTCACTGGACTGACTAAACTGTCTCATCGGCCTGACTTAACTGGCTCACTGGACTGACTTAACTGGCTCACTGGACTGACTTAACTGTCTCATCGGCCTGACTTAACTGGCTCACTGGACTGACTTAACTGCCTCACCGGCTCATCGGTCTGACTTAACTGGCTCACTGGGCTGACTAAACTGCCTAATCGGCTCATCGGCCTGACTTAACTGGCTCACCGAGCTGACTTAACTGGCTCACTGGGCTGAGTAAACTGTCTAATCGGCTCATCGGCCTGACTTAACTGGCTCACTGGACTGACTAAACTGCCTAATCGGCTCATCGGCCTGACTTAACGGCTCACCGAACTGACTTAACTGGCTCACTGGACTGACTAAACTGCCTCATCGGCTCATCAGCCTGACTTAACTGACTCACTGGACTGACTAAACTGCCTCATCGGCTCATCAGCCTGACTTAACTGACTCATTGGACTGACTAAACTACCTCACCGGCTCATCGGCCTGACTTAACGGCTCACCGAGCTTACTTAACTGACTCACTGGACGACTTAACTGACTAAATGGGCTGATTTAACTGATTCACTAGGCTGATTTAACTGACTTACTGGGCTGACTTAACTGTCCCACTGAACTTAACTGTACATCACTTAAAGGACTAACACGCTACAACTAAACGTGAGAATTTTGGTATGAATAAATCAAATTCTTAACCGTATGTAATCAACTGCACTTCTCGTTTTATAGTAACTCGCAGCTTTATCTATACCAAGTTTATAATGTCTCAATCAAGGCTGTCATATTAAGTGCATTAATTTATTCTGACTTAGCACCTCTTGCACGAAGGTGGAGGGCAGCAGATTATAAGGCTACTCATCACAATAACCTGAAATCATTCCGAGTAGCCTAAATTACACTGTTTTAAATGTTAAACAGCTTGGGTTGTAATTTGAGAGTCATGGCGGTACTAACTTGAAAGAATACAGACCAAGGAGGTTCGTCACCAGACAGTTTTATTCGCGGCCTTCCATTTTTGAAATTACAATGCAATTCTTTGTGCGAAGTTGCTCTAGAACTTTAAAGGTAAATTTAGAAATGTGGGATAATTATATAGACCGTGGCAAAACGAGAATAGCAGGAAAAGCTTAGAATTTAGAGAGGACATTGCTCACAGCCAGAAGTAGAGGTCTACCGTTCATAGGAACTGGAAGTTTGCTCCTTGTTTCGTGTTTGTGCAGTGTTCATACATTGTAAGTGGTACTGACTGGGGTTCCCACAAGTTGTGAATATCTAGAGTTTGTTTATAATCTTCAATGAAGCGAGGACGGAAGGGATAAATAATACATTTCTTGAGAAATAGATTAGTCTATATTACCTAACTATGCGAGATTCTGATTAAGATAATTATAATTATGATGTTAAAAGTATCCGAATTATGGCCAGTTAAATCTGCCAAGAAGTTTCGCACACAATAACACAATATTATAAATACGTGATGATTCAGGAGAAATATGAAATATTTTAGGCCTTTAGAGTAAAATCTACGTAAAGATTATTATTATTAGGGTAAAGTTACAAGATTTTTTTTTCAGAATTTCCGAGGGCATATCGGCATATAAAAATACTTTCAACATAGTTTGCACTTCACGTATATTGTTTTTACACAATTTAAAGTATTAAAATACTGCCACTAAATCTATTTACAAACTAAACTACTGTTTTTTTTTTCAGAAGAGTGAATTTTTTAAGCAGTTCTTCTCTAAATCCCAATTTCTGACAGGTGATGTTAAAGTTGATTAAGATAGGATACATGCCACTTACAATTTCTAAGCTCATTCTGGATTTTTGGGATGTCTACATAATGTTCATTAAAGAAATTCTCTCCACTGAAGCATTACTTTCAGGATGCAGAGATAGTTCAATAAACTTTTGGAGTTACGCACATGGAAACGTTTCTCAGAAAAAATAAATATAAAATCCACTCCATTTTGTGCAATGAATAAGCCCTAGAATTTTCTTCATTCCACTTTTTGTCATTTTCTCTGAAGTCACATATTTATTTGTTTTCGAATCAAAGACACAATTTAATATGGAATTTATTCTCTTATTAATTCAATGATTGATCCAAATACACAACTTAATACAGATGTTAAAGTTTCGTGTAGTGTACAAGATGAAAAATGTACAATTAATTTCTATTGATACGGCAATTGAAATACGAGAAGAGTAGCTCCTGTAGGTGCGTTCAGAGTAAAAATTTAAACGATTCCCAGTTGTTTCCTGCGAAACTCTTTTAGTTCTTAGTCTAGATTATTATTTAGTTTTAGTTCAGTTTTTAATTTACTATTATTTAATTTAATTTTTTAGTTTTCTTTTAAGATCATATTTTATAGTTTAGTTCATCAATTTCATTTAGGATATTTCAATTGAAAGTTTAGCTTACAGCTTACTTGACAGTTTAGTTTACCGTTTAGCTTACAATTTAATTTAAATTTTATTTTACACTGTAATTTTCAGTTAATTTTCGGCTTACATTTTACTTTACTTTATAATTTAGTACATTAGTTTTTAATATAATTGAGTTCATACTTTAGTTTTCTAATTAGTTTATAGTTTAGATTTTAATTTAGTTCATAGTTTATTTCCAGCTTTAGTTTTGAATTTAGGTATACAAGTAGTTTACAATTCAACTTTCGATTTAATTTATAGCTTAGTTCTTAATTAAGTTTACAGAGTAATTTTTTATTTAGTCTATAGTTAAGCTAGAAACTAAACACACTAGAACAATATGAAATATACAGACACACGAAATCACACCCCAACGAAATTCTCAACACACAACTCAATTTCAGAACACACACACTCTTTCACTCTACAATATACCACACGAACACACCCTCACAGGAAACAAAACAAGAGGCGCCAAGACCAACAACGACCAGTTCTGAGGATGACCCATAAATAGGTCGAAACATGTAAACAAGGTACGTTAGAATTTAACACAAGAAAGTCTTATCATGCATATTCCGAAGAGATACAGTGTTAAAAGTTGTGTAAACAAGATATATTAAGTTTTTAATTTAATTTGTAATATAATATATATGTTATAATGGCTGAGAAGAAACTGCCTACTGGAGGATGCACTGAAAGGAATGGTGAACGGGAGAACAGTTCGGGGCAGAACACTATGAATGAATGATGTCATATAATTTCTTCGTAGTTTAATTTATATTTTGGTTTATAATGTAGTTTCGAGATTTTAATTTAATTTAGAGTTTATTTTTATTTTAGTTTTAATTTACTTTATAGTGTAATTCATAATTTATTTTTAATTTAGTTTATAATTTAGTTTCTAATCAAGTTTATAGTTTAATTTATAATTTAGGTAATTATTTATTTAGTTTATAATTTAGTTTTCAGTTTTGTTTATGGTTTAGATTTTCATTAGTTTATATTTTAGTTTATACTTTAGTTTATAGTTTAGTTTGTAGCTTAGGTTTTAATTTACTTTGTAATTTAATTTTAAATTTACTTTAGTTTAGTTTTTAGTTTAGTATGCAATTAGTTCATACTTTAGTTTCTAATTAATTTATAATTTGGTTTTTCGTTAGTTAATTTTTCAGTTTTTAATTAGTTCATACTTCAGTTTCCAGTTGGTTCAAAGTTTAATTTCTAATTATTGTATAATTTAGTTTTTTATTAGTTCATAGTTTAGTTTCTAGTTAATTCGTAGTTTAGTTTCTAATTAGTTCATAGTTTAGTTTCTAGTTACTTCATAGTTTAGTTTCTAGTTAGTTTATTGTTTAATTTCTAATTAGTTTATAGCTTAGTTTCTATCTAATTTCTAATAAGTTTATAATTTAGTTTTTAATTAGTTTATAATTTAGTTTCTAATTAGTTTATAGTTCTATTTTTATTCAGCTTATAACTTAGTTAATTTTTATTCAGTTTACAGTTTAATTTTTATTGCATTCATAGTTTAATTTTTAATTTAATTTATAGTTAAGTTTATAATTTAGTTTTATTTCGACTTACGGTTGAATTTATAGTTAAACACTTAATTTCATTTTAAATTTAGTTCATAGTTCAGTTTTGTTTAATTTAATTTATAGTTTAATATTTATGTTATGCGTGAGTAAATGTCTATAAATGTAATTATGCTTTTAGCTTCTGCTTCTAATGTGGCAGTACCGTTCGTTATTAAAAATATAAACATGTCTATAATGTCGCCACAAAGCACTAATAAGCGTTCATACTTTTATCACCTTTTAATAATTATAAAATTAGTGGATAGAAATATTTAGATATATTTAGATTTATTTAATAATAACATATACATAAAAACGTTACATTAAAATACCCCGAAAGAGCAAAGCTCGTGTTCGGGGACAGTTCCGTTACATAGATACACATACTTTGCGGACAAAATACTTAAGAAAAAAACTCACATAAAGATGAAAATAAAATTAGTAAATAATAATACTAGTAATAACTGAGTGAAAAAAGAGACGATGTTGAGATTGATGGATTAATATTACATTATTATTAGTAGTATAATTAGTGCAGGTCATGTTGATATAGTAACCAAGATAAAATAGAAAAATACACTTAGGATAGAAATAAACTTGTTTTAGAATACATGGTACATAATATATATATATATATATATATATATATATATATATATATATATATATATATATATATATATACAAGGAAGTCTGTCATATAAATTTTTTAATTCTGGATCTGAAAATTTCATTGCTTAAAGTAGTCAATTCTGGATGAAATTTTATTATCGAATTATATAGACGTGGACCATAATTTGTACTGTGTAGTAAAGCAGCAGATGTGAAACATTTAGGTTCAAGTAATTTAAGAATTTCATTTCGTCTTGTATTATGAGCATGTTTCTGAGCTACAAATTTCATTCTATTTTTATGATAGAATTTCATTAAAGAGTATTTATAAATTTGGTCAAGAAATAATGAAATAATATTAATTATGAGACTGGCTATTTTATAAATATTTGTTAGAATTTATGACGTACGTCTTCCTAAGTTGCATAGGCCTAATTTAATCAATATGATTTCATACCTTGCTTGAGGGATTGTAAAAAAAAGTCTTCTGTTTGCAATCCACGAAACTGAAATCACTCTCTTCATTTATAGCCTATACTTCATTTCTGTGTATTTTTTAAATGAAAGTTCAAGCTCATGAACATGAACTATAAACGTCAATAGGCCTGTTATTTTCAATATGACATCAGAACTGGAATGTTGAGGAAAGCTAAAAAAATGTGCGTATAATAAAGTGTTCTACATTAGTAAGGCCATTTTTTTTTAACAATGTCACCTACAAAAATTCCTAATGCCAAGTTCTTTTTAAAAGATCTTCGGTATGAATTCCTTAATTTTACGTTCCGAGCTCATTAACAACGCTGTCCACATAAATTCCGATATAGTTAGCTGCAGTGGCTGACTCAGCCGTCAACGAATTGAACGCACTGTGCTACTTCGGTCTCAAAGTATTTCCGAGAGGAAAAGAAGAATAATTTTCTCACGCGAGTACACACGCAGTTAATGACGAAGTTGAGGGTCGAAGCGTTTTCTTTTTTCGAAATGCCGTCATGTCACATTGTTTTTGCACAAATTAATGCCGAGAAATATCGCAGCCTTTTCTTGTATCGGAGGCTCATTTTCGTCATTCATATAGCCAGCCTGTCGGTGAGGTTAAGTTTGAAGCCAGGTGAGTGGAAGGAGGAACGCAACTTATACAAATGACTGGGGGGCTCGGGGAGGTGGGCCCCCTCAGGGCACGCGGCGGCCGGGCCCCGATTAAAGGGGCTCCCGCCATCAGGGCGTCCACTCTGGTGTAATGAAATATAGAGACTTGCCTTGTTATCAACGCGATGCCGCTCTGCACCATGCGACCCGTACAGTTGCTTGCAAGCTATCCTGAACATTCCATATCATGACTTGGCGTTACGTAGTTACGAGCTTTTCAGAATAGACTTTCAAACCCGGTCGGTCAGCCGACGAGGAAGATGGATGCAAGTCATCTTGGTGAGATTATAAATTGTAGCCGATTGTTACAACGTAAAATACCTCCACACTGTTTGCTCTTAATTGTCCTCTATATAAAACTCACTGCAGTTCTTAGCTTCAACAATCTTGTTCCATCTCTTTAGTATTAACTTTTCTAGGTCGTCTGAGCAGTGTCGCAGCAAAGTCAGCGTACATAAATCATTTGCAATGCTGATACTTTAATATTAGTGTAGTCTTTAGAAGCATATATTATGATATTCATCTTCTTCATAGTCATCGGTATCTCCACAATCGCACAGGGTACTCGAAAACTAGCATCACGGACATTTCGTTACAGACAATTTGTAAAACTGACATTTTGTTTCAAAGGAATTTAATCACAGGAGCAGTATCTACCAAAAACCGTTTTCTTTGAGTACTGAAAAATATTTTATGCTCGACTATGCCGAAATGTAGTAATTATACACCTGGTAGCAGCCCTTTAATGGACCTCATTAAAGTACACCTATTCATTAAAGTTCAGGTGTTCCACCAATCAGAAAACATCATTGTAGCAATATGAAAGTGCAAGTATCGATTATTCTCGAAACGTCACGGAGGCTGGAAATCCAATACTGTCGCAGAAGGTTATGTTCCGTTACTATAATAATTAGCGTTAATTGTAAATAATATTCAAATAAATTCAATTTGTCATCTCGTTTTTCAATGCCTAAACCAATTTCAAGGCTATATCAAGATTGTTTATTTTACTTTCTAGATTATATCAAGGTCAATGACATTTCTTTCTCCGAAAAAATCAATACTTTCGCGTCTGCGCACATCTCACATTTTACGAGATATTGCACAAGGTCAGTTCCGCTCCCCAGTCAGATAAGAATAACATAAATACTTATGAATAATTTCAAGTTAGAAAATATGGTCGAGCATAAAAAGTCGTATGAAACTTGCCTATAATGGTAATTAAGACGCTCGTATGAAAATTGAGGAGCGTTTTTGCAAAAGTCGATAGATGCAGAAATTTTAGAAAGTGAATTACATATGGATATCGTATGTTTTCTACCTCCGGAATCGATCTATGAAACCAGATTTACTAAAACTTGATTCATACCGTATGTAGAGACTACCAGACCTTCCAGGTTTTTTTTTTTTTCAAAACTCGATAGATCCTGTCACTTAGCGTAATTTCTGTAAAATCTTGATTTCTGCATCTATCGACTTTTGCAAAAACGCTCCTCAATTATGAAACTCGCTTGCGCTCGTTTCATAAACATATTCGCGTCTTAATTACTACCATTATAGGCACGTTGCATAATGTACTATACAATAACACTAAAATGCCTCACTTCGATTATTGTGATTTTCTACTGACTGACTTCAATGTCAACCAGTCGCAAAGATTACAACGTGTTCATAATTCTTGTGTTCGCTTCGTCTGCGATATCCGTCGCGCTGACCACATTACCCCATCCTTCCAAACTCAAAACTGGCTACGGCTTAATGAACGTAGAAATTTTCATTCTCTTGTTCTCCTTTTCCAAGTCCTTCACACCTCTACACCTACCTACCTTGCCTCCCGTTTCAGTTACCTGTCATCATATCATAATCTCTTTACACGCAAGCAAAATAGCCGCATACTAGCCATACCAACACATAAGACATCATCGTATTCATCATCATACACAATCTCGCTCTCGCGCTTGTGGAATACCCTACCCAGTGACATCAGAGACTGTCGGAATTTAGTAGCGATCAAAAGCAAACTTATTAAGCATTTTCTTACTACGTAGAGTAGGTTTACTTTTTACTTAATTAATAAAAAAATATTTCTCTCTTCTTAATTTTTACAATAAACTATCTAGCTATTATTAATCAGTTAACCTTTTAGTACTTTGATTTTTATTGTATTTGTAAATTTAATATTAATTGTAATTATATTTGTAATTGTATTCTTAATATTGTAGTTGTAATCCTTTGGTAGAAGGGAAGAGAAGGCCTGATGGCCTTATCTCTACCAGCTTAAATAAATAAATAAATAAATAATAAAATAAATATATAATAAAATTTCTATGAAGCAAGCTTTTGTTCAATGATAGAAGAAACAATTAACACGTGTGTAAGACAAGGTTGTGGGCTCTCCCCTCTGCTATTTAATTTATATATTGGCACTGTTATCAGGAAATGAAAACTGTAATTAAGAATTTTAAAGTTTCAAAATAACTGGAATAAAATTAATTTCATCTTGTCATTCATGTATGCACATGATCAAGCAATTATTGTCTACAATGAAGCTACATTACAGAAAGGAATTCATGAATTAAATAAAATAGGAAAGAAAATTAACATGTCAATAGCACATGGTCCAGAAATGTGGGCATAAATAAAACTGAACAAAAGTAAAGTGTTCGTAAAAGTATATGGACTATGTGATATGACATGGTATCAATAGACGTATCGTCCTGCATACTATAGTTTCGCTGTAGTCTATTATTCAGACCCTACAACAGTCATGTCAATTGATGCCCATAGGAGCAGGCGCGCGCTTTAGAGCTCAGGAGAGCCTGAGCGCTTTACAGCGGAAAGGAAAGAGACAGCTGAATATGCAGCTTGGTCGAGCTATATTCACGGATGGCCAGCACTGATTCAATAGATGAAGGGAAGAGAACTTATTAAAACTGTATCCATGTTAATTTTTAGATATGTCTGAGAAGTATAAGTGCATTATAAGAATATAAGTTTTAATTTTAATGTTCATTTTTCACAAGTTTGATTTTTTTGTTCCAAAGAAATTTTTTTTTTCAATTTTTTTTATAGAAAAGTGAAATTTTCAGATCCAGGCCTATTCATTTAGTAGCCTTACAGAATGTTTTCGTAAATCTAATATACCGTAAATACGTATTACTGAAGATAGTGTATTGATAATATTGAAAATATTCGCATGGAAATTGTTTGTAAGGAAATGAATTAACAAAGCAACTACTGTTACATCATAAGCAAAAGATACGTGCCCATGTGTTGTAAAATTGTCAGCTCTATAGCTTCAGCAGATTTCGATAAAATAATTTAATATTCTGATGATAGGAAGTTGCTCACCAATATCACCTTAAAAGCATAATGCGATAAGAGTTTTGTTATGGAATATTAGTTACACTTAAAACATATACAGTACCTAGGTAACTGCTTTGTACTGTAACATTGTTTTGATTAGTTTATTGATTACTTTTATAAGGCTAAAGGTACCATCAATATCAATTCCAACTTATCATGTCATACTCAACATCTTTCTTTGGAATATCACTTTCTTTATGAATGATGCGTTTCATCCATTTAGTACAGTATAGTTGTATTACTATGGAATTTATGTGCATATTCCTTCTCAACTCTTTATTATGTTATTAACATTTAAAACATAACTGCAATGTTAAGAAATCAGACAATATAGATAATATCAAACAGAAAGAAGCCATATAAAAATAACGACATAAAATTTCACGTTCTGTTTGAAGTTTGTGCATCACTGTTTTCTTAATCCAACAGGCTGCTTAATCATATACACAACCCTTCCTCTTTCCATATTTAGCGCTTGATGCCCGCGCACGACGTCAAGGTCAGAAAAATGCGCTTGCTTTGACTTCACTTCCCTACAACTTGGTACGAGTTAAAAAGAAATACCGCATTTCCAGAGCGCGATCTTCCTTGTTTTTTTATTTTATTTTAGTTGGTTATTTAACGACGCTGTATCAACTACTAGGTTATTTAGCGTCGATGAGATTGGTGATGGCGAGATGAGGCCGAGGATTCGTCATAGATTACCTTGCATTCACATTACGGTTGGGGAAAATCTCGGAAAAGAACCCAACCAGGTAATCAGCCCAAGCGGGGATCGAACCCGCGCCCGAACGCAACTTCAGACCGGCAGGCAAGCGCCTTAACCGACTGAGCCACGCCGTTGGCTTCTTTCCTTGTTAGTTCAGAACAACAGTTCCTTATGTTTGAGGCGTAGTAACACGATTAATAACTAACAACATCAAATGGTGGAACGATGCCAATAGAAATGGCAGTGAACTCAATAAACCTGCCCCAACACCGTTCTTATTCACCAGTCCTGTGCAAGAATTGAACGTGGGCTTGTAGGGAGGAAAGCCAGTGAATCAGTCATTTAGCTGACGGCAAGAGACTACAATTTTACAAGTTTATAATTCTGGAGCGCAGCAGACATTTTAAAACTTCTGCTTTTTGTTGTGGCCAGGTATGCGGCCCGTTAGTTGCTGGAAGGTGCGGGAGCCCTTGAACAAAAATTAACCAATCACAATAAACGAATCCGAGTAATTAATAGGCCAAAAAACGCGAGGAAGTTGTATTCGTGAATATCATTCCAAGCCGCGACTTTCTGATGTACCGCCAAGCCACTGACGTTTCCAGGGATCTGTTTCTTGGCTAAGGCTAAGCGATCGACGAGCCCTGCATTCTCTTGTTCTCTTATTTCAAATTCTGCGCACCGCTACCCCAATCTATTTGGCTTCTCGTTTTCAAAATTTATCCGCATATCATCAGCTAAGTACAAGATCTCATCATAACAATTTACTCATTATACCCTACCACAAGACATCTTTATATTCTTCATCCTATACAGTTTCAGTTGCTAGAAATTGGAACTCGCTTGGGTTGTTGGACAATAACTTCATTTAGGTCAAAATTACATAAATTCTTACTTAACAGATGAACTGCTGATTAATATGTGTTACTTATAATGAAACTAATATCTGTCCATTCTTATTATTATTATCATTAATTTCTCTAAATAGATTTACAAAACCACTAATGGCAATTACATTAATATTCTAATTATATAAATAGAAATATATGTATTCTCCCTGTAACATAGTCTTAGTAAGGTTATATTAAATTAAATTTTCATCATTTTACTGGCTATTTCAAATATTAAATTAATTATAATTCATTGAATTAAATTAGCTTATAAATTAAGTTACTACTTTACCTTGTAGATTTATCTAAATTTAAATAAATGTGTAGTGAAGAATATTGCTGGAGAACCTTTTAAGTGTAGAGTAAATATTTGTAATTTAAATTTATGCATTGTATTGATTAAGGCTGGTTGAGTGGAAGAGAAGGCCTTATGGCCTTAACTCTGCCAGCGAAAATAAAACATTATTATTATTATTATTATTATTATTATTATTATTATTATTATTATTTCTTTAAACCGACTATTTGTGACAATTGGACAAGAAGTTAGTGTTTTCCGAATAGTTAACGATGCTTTTAACTGAAAATATCCATCATCATCTTCTTTTTCTCCTTCTCCTTCTTCTTCTTCTTCTTCTTCTCCTCCTTTTTCTTCTTCTTCTTCAACGTCAAGGATTGGTTCCTTCTGGATCAGTTTAGAATCCAAACTTTTAGGTCTACCCATCATTTCAGTGGTCTTCCCAAAAATATCTCCTACCAAATGGGTGTAGTACAGAATTGTCCTTGGTTTAGTCCGTTTCACACTCAGATTGTCCTTGGTAACCTGTTGTTCATCTATAGGAGTATAGAACATGCTGTGTCCGTTGTGTTCTATATTGCTCGATTTTTGTATTTAGATCAGTTATTGTTTCATGTATTGTGGGTCCCTATCACCACGCCATGGCGCGTCCTCAGGTTGTGCATCGAGGAGACGGCCTCCAGATATGGAGGGTAGCTGTGAATATATTGAATAAGCAGTCGCGGACAGCCGATGAGGGGTGGTCCTCCAGCTTGGGGATTGGGCGAAGGGCTAACAACCCATCATCGTAAAAAACAGCTTGTTACGAATCCTTCAAATAAGCCTCGGAATGGGACTGATTCTCTGGCACGACCACAGCAAAGGAATAAGGTTTTGGTCCTTGGAATGTTACAAGTCTATATAGAACAGGAGGGGTAACATTAGTAGCACAAGAACTAGCTAGATATAGAATAGACTTTGTGGGAATACAGGAGGTTAGGTTAGATGGGAACGGCGTAATACAAATAAGAGATTATTTGTTGTATTATGGGGAAGGAAACATGGACTCTTACTTTGAGAGAGTAACATAGGTTAAGGGTGTTTGAGAATAAGGTTCTTAGGGAAATATTTGGGGCTAAGAGGGATGAAGTTACACAACACATAACTGCACGTATTGTACTCTTCACCTGACATAATTAGGAACATTAAATCCAGACGTTTGAGATGGGCGGAGCATGTAGCACGCATGGGCGAATCCAGAAATGCATACAGAGTGTTAGTTGGGAAGCCGGAGGGGAAAAAGACCTTTAGGGAGGCCGAGACGTAGATGGGAAGATATTAAAATGGATTTGAGGGAGGTGGGATACGATGATAGAGAATGGATTAATCTTGCTCAGGATAGGGACCAATGGCGGGCTTACGTGAGGACGGCAATGAACCTCCGGGTTCCTTAAAAGCCAGTAAGTAAGTTAATTTATTGTTAATTCTTTCCACAGTCCAAACGAAGCGAGGGGAATCTTGCTGCGTTGCAAGATAGAGTATGGGAACATTATGTGCTAAGAAACCCCCGACGGAAAAACCCTAGTTTGACCAAATAGTCACAAAGCTACTTACTGAGAATTCAGAAATGTTAAATATTGTGTTCCCCAAGGATCAATTTCAGGTTCATTACTGTTTCTAGTTTAAATTAATTAGCTAACCTCAATCATAAATAATTTATCCCATACGATCACTTTATGAACACTTCCAATACAGAGTTAAATGGATTATTGAAAATAAAATAGTACTAAATGTTGATAAAATCAGTGTAATCAAATTTTGTACACGTAATAGTGCTCATGTTTCTTACAATACTACATTAAATGGAACTGATTTCAAAGTATCTATAAACACAAAGTTTCTAGCTTTAAAGTTGGATAATCACTTGAACTGGAAAGGCACATAGAATATATTACTCCTGAATTAAGATCTGGCTGTTATACTTTAAGATTCGTATCGTATCGTAAATGAACTGTTGTGGGAGTTGGTTCTTCATGACCTTTCAAAGAACATGCCAATTTTGGGATCTATTCTGCAAAGCAAGCTATTGAACTGGGAAAGAAATTAAATAAACCAGAATTCAAGGCTTCTAATAGATGGCTCCTAGTCCAATTAATTAATAATGTGCAGTGATATGCAGTACAGTATTAGAGTAGCCTATAGTGTTAGATATTAAATAGAATGAGATTAGTAAACTTTAGTAATGTTTAATGACTAATGAGTGAGTTATGATAATATTTATACAAAAAATGAGATTTTAATCAAGATGATTCATCAACGTAATAAGCGACAGAAAGCTGATTTAATGTGATGAGTGTTAAATAGAATATTTTGTACTCCTTGCAGTTTGCGGCATGCCATTTGTTTTTCATGTACAGATAACTAGCTGGGTTTGTTTACCTTGAATCAATATGCGGCGTCTGAACAACATACACTAAACGGAAGGACGATGGGGCTCCCACGACGAAGTTGGTATGATTTCGGGCATGCACCTGGAACAACACAGAACTTGAAATTAAAGACAGAAAATATATATCGAGACATATTATCCCCTGGTAGAGGGGAAGAGACTCCTGGTAGAGGGGAAGAGAAGAAACAACACAGAACTTGAAATTAAACACAGAAAATATATATCGAGACATATTATCCCCTAGTAGATGGGAAGAGACTCCTGGTAGAGGGGAAGAGAAGAAACAACACAGAACTTGAAATTAAACACAGAAAATATATATCGAGACCTAATATCCCCTGGTAGAGGGGAAGAGACTCCTGGTAGAGGGGAAGAGAAGAAACAACACAGAACTTGAAATTAAACACAGAAAATATATATCGAGACATATTATCCCCTAGTAGATGGGAAGAGACTCCTGGTAGAGGGGAAGAGAAGAAACAACACAGAACTTGAAATTAAACACAGAAAATATATATCGAGACATATTATCCCCTGGTAGAGGGGAAGAGACTCCTGGTAGAGGGGAAGAGAAGAAACAACACAGAACTTGAAATTAAACACAGAAAATATATATCGAGACCTATCAGGGGAAGAGAAGGCCTGATGGCCTTATCTCTACCACGTTAAATAAATAAATAATAAATTACACAAAGAGGTAGATCAGAATCACACTTCACTGGTACTAGTAAATTTCTTCTTCATCTTCATCATCATCATCATCATCATGTAAGTATACCAGAAGGCCCACGGGTCTGTTAAGAGAACATTGATATCAACAGTTATTCAATCTGCCAGGATCTACTGATAAATTCATTCCAGTTTCGGAAGTAGGCCTACATTGTTGTAAAGCATATCGAAGGCATCATACCAGAAGGGCGTATCGACACATTTTGCGTTACTGAAATATTTTAATTTAACTTATGTTTATTAGCAGAAAAGGAGACAATACTAAGGGATATGCTACTGGAGCTAAATGACAACTGTGAGCAGAAGGTAAACTTGCGAATTCTAAATGAGGCAGTAGACCAAGTGGACAGCTTCAAATATTTTGGGTGTACTATAAGCAGTAACATGAGTTGCTGCCAGAAAATAAAAAGGAGGATAGCAATGGCAAAGGAAGCTTTTAATATAAAAAAAACTATCTTCTGCGGACTTCTGGAAAAATAACTAAAGAAGGGACTAGTGAAGTGCTTTGTATGGAGTGTGGCATTGTATGGGGCAGAAACATGGACATTGCGACGAAATGAAGAGAAACGAATAGAAGCATTTGAAATGTGAATATGGAGAAGAATGGAGCGTGTGAAACAGACAGACAGACAGAATAAGAAATCGAGCTGTGTTGGAAAGAGTGGATGAAGAAAGAATGATGCTGAAACTGATCAGAAAGAAAAAGAAGAATTGATTAGGTCACTGGCTGAGAAGAAACTGCCTACTGAAGGGATGCACTGGAAGTAATGGTGAACGGGAGAAGAGTTCAGGGCAGAAGAAGATATCAGATGATAGACGATATTAATGTGGATCACATGAGGAGACTAAGAGGAAGGCAGACAATAGGAAAGAGTGGAGAATTCTGGGTTTGCAGAGAAAGACCTGCCCTTGGGAAGAACACTATGAATGAAAATGAATGACAATGATTATGATGGTTATTATTATATTGATTCTGTTTATGTTGGTGACGACGTGAATAAGACTGATTTTATTTATTAAACCAAATTATACAGGGATATCATTTTATTTTTACTTCAATTTTTATTGTACCTGAGTTTTTGAACGTACTTCACTCCCACCCCTTCTACTAATGAAGTTCAACCGTCTTCCACACAGATCCAAGACAGCATATACAGTCATAGTAGCCTTAGATCATAGTAAACAGTACGTTCCAAAAATATGTTCGTGTTTTCTAGTGACGAAAGAGCTTTCAATATTGAATCATTTTCGCACAGGTACTGTCATCCATTTGCCTACGTCGTATCCCGGTTTCTCCCACTAGCTTTTATTCGCCAGCTAGTGGCTGGGCTGTCTTAGCTCTTTTCTGAGAACATTAATTTCTGTTAGGAATTGGACGTCTACGTAATATTATACAACTGTTTAAAATAACTTAAATAAAAGGACCACGTTAAGTAATTAACTGTCACGTGATTTCCTCCCTTCTACGACCCTACGACATAACCACTTGGACGGACAGTAGATAGTATGTGTGAGTAATTTTATATTTTCGGATCGGACAGAAGTGAAGATTGAATTTACAGTACGTAAGGTACTCTTTTATAGAGTAGGTACAGAATTATTTCAACACGAGTTACTAGTACGAAGAACGAAACTGGTAATTGGGATTAATGTATAGTGCGATAATATGCACATTAGAACTGAAGCCTGTATCGAAATGAACGGGCACCATTTTAAAAAATGTGTTTAAGTATCCATATTATGATTATTTTTCAATTTAACTTCATTCTCTATATTGTACGCTAATGTGCTGTAGACAGTATAATGTACACTGCATAATGAATACGTCCACATGGACAGCTCAGTTCGTGAGTAAAAACACTCATTGTTAATACTGTACGTACTGTATTTTGATTAAACAAAAACCTAATGAAAATGATCAAACTCAAAAGCGCAAAATTTCCTAGTTCACGTAAATGGATGAACTACTTTTCTTCCCTCCTATACCTAGTAAAGTGATTTGTTTGTATATTACGCCAGTATCATCGAACTTCAGTTGTGGAAGGGGGTAGCAAACGGTGTTGATCCAGAGGTATAGGTAAGTTAATATTAAAAATGTTAGTAAAAATAAAATGATGTCCCTGTACAAATCGCAGTATATGTCTATATTTTTGTAGTTACCTAGAACTTTCTCCCTATCAAGAGAATAAAAAAAAAAGGATAGACTTCCTTTCCGTAGTAAATTCGAGGTATAAATTAAAGAGACCGCTGGAATATTTCCATTTAAAATCAAGTAATTTCAGGTGGTACAGAGAAGGATGAGTCAAGGATAGAGGCGTGCAGAGTTCAGGGCACCGACAAGTATGCATACTAATTATTAGAGTGCCTTTGCTAATAACAGTGGATAAAGTTCAAGGGCCTAGTTGCAAAGACGGGAAACAAAGCCACTTTTAACGAACTTAATGTCATTTTGAACATAATAAAGCATTTTAAATTGAGTAGGCCTATGATCAGCGAACCGTACACAGATTACAATCATGAAATAATTTTTCGTAATCAACTTCTTTTTAAGGTCAAAGTTAAAATTAAAATTGAATAACAAGAAGGTATGTTAAAGCCATTTATTAGCCGAAGATCAAATGGTCTGAAGTTCGGGATTCGATTTAATTAAGGACACCTGGTAGAGTTCGCAGGGCAATTTTTATGATTAATCGCTTTCTAGAAGCTCCAAAAAATAAAACAAAAAATGGGCGTTTGTTAAAATATTAACTAGAAATATTTTACGGCAATGAACTCAGAAAATATTCAATAATGGAAAGTGAAAAAATTGTTATCCTAGATAATGTAGTTCTAGATAAAACTGACTTTCTTTCAACAGCTATACCTTCGTCGTCTGCTAGGGGAGGGCTCTGTTATGAAGCGATCATAGCGATCCTAGTAGCTAGCTTCTAGCAAGTTCGACCAGCGTATAGATATTATACAGTATGGACACTTCGCATTGGTACCTTTGATGTAGCAGGACTGATTTCAATGACCTTCAAGCCAGTTTGAGCGTGAGATTCTGCTTTCTCCCAGGAGTTGGCACTGACATCACACCAGCTAGCAGACGACACAGCAGAAATATAACACATACAATTAATACATCTAGGTGCATTATGTACTCAAATAAAATAAATTGGACCGATGAAATAATAAATCCGTCATTAACTATAATGTCTAGACTCTAGAGTTCCTTTATAATGAGAGTTGAAACGTTGACTCCCATCAACAATTAAAATATGTAATGACTTGATAACGCAGAAAATGGAAAAACAAAACTCTTATGAGAAGTAAAACCATATACCTATATTATATTGTATACAATATTAAACGAATTTGATACATAATTTTATAATGTATTATATTATTTTATAATATAATTTATCTAATATATAAAAGTGAATGTGGGTATGTATGTATGTATGTACTGTATGTATGTATGTATGTATGTATGTATGTATGTATGTATGTATGTATGTATGTATGTATGTATGTATGTATGTATGTATGTATGTATGTATGTATGTATGTATGTATGTATGTATGTATGTATGTATGTATGTATGTATGTATGTATGTATGTTCCCTATACAAATCTACACGCTTTGGCTAATATGTACTAAAGTTTGCACATTTAACCTTCATAACCAGGAGAAGAACATAGGCTATATTAAAATTGTTAAAATGGACGTTAAATTAATTAGAACAGTAAAAAATAAAATTAAATACGATCAAACATTCATGTATAATACTAAAATGCAATCTTCTATAGTCAATTGTTCTTTATTATTGTCTGTTGTGTTCAAAATCGACTTTCATGAGGCCATGGAAAAAGCAAAACGATATAAAATAACATTGTAGATACATCATGAAGGCCAAAATTTAGACAATTCATGCAGTAAGTATCCTTATGCAGTCCAGAACCGTATTACGTATTTCTCGAGACAGTTGTAGATAGTGAGTAGACTGTGTTTTATCAAACTGAATTCTTAAATTCTTTGAAATCACAAGAATTACCAACAGATAATTTAATACTTAATATTGAATCACCAATAGTACTTTTGCAAAATATTGATCCACAAGGATTATGCAATGGAATAGGAATTGGTGTGAAAAAACTCATGACAAACGTAATAGAAGTGACAGTATTAACTGGCAAAACGAAAGGAAAAGATGTTTTTATCCCACATATTATTATGATAGCCAGTAACATGCCATTCGATTTTAAGCAACTGCCATTTCAGTGCAACTAGCATTCGTAATGACCGTAGTAAAATAAAGCTCAAGGATAGTCGCTCAAAGTTGCAGACATTCACTTAAATCTCCGTGTTTTTCACATTGTCAATAATTGCGTAACTTGCTTTCAAGTGAGCACACCTAAACATATATACACATTTATACAAAAGATGGGAAAACGAATTGTATGCATATCAATGATACTTTTGTCATGTTCCTAATGTAGTATGTGAATATACGTAAGCCCACTGAAAATAAGACATTAATTTACATTTTCTCTATTTTTGTTCATTTGAATTGATTGGGATGCCGATATTTTAAATCCAAGATTTGGACGGCTATCATTTCGATATACTACTTAATTCTAAAATATATATCTTTCAAAATATTATTGCACATCTCCAATAAAAGTTTATCTGTGTAATCAGGTTGCCAGTGTAGTATGTCAAGCGTTGTGGAATGAACGGTCACTTCATTTTCTATAACATAGGATGTCTTTCAGAATATTATTATTTATGCTGAACAATGGCTTCTTGCAAAATTATACTCTATCTGCATTCTGTATATTAAATAAAAAGTAATATATTGAATATGTTCTGAATTTGTTAGATGTAATATCTCAAGTAATATTTAAAAAAAGGTCAGGTATGATATAAGAAGGTGTACAGCTGTCAAGGGGTAAAAAATATTCCAATATAAATTGAATTACATACGTATATATGGATTCTTTGGTACGACCGATAGATAAATTAAGGCTCACGATGACACCCCAACGATTCAGACTGGGAACAAGAGAATTCTCTAATCACCATCACCTGTCTCTGAAGTTCAAGTGAAAGCACACATACATAGACATGAAATTACGTGAAATGTATGTCAGCACAGCTTCAGTTAAATGTACAGATCTTATAATTATTTTTTCTCTGCCTCTGTACAACGTCACATTTTTGGCGGGGAGGAAAGGAGACGGCAGAAAAATTAATGGTGTTTAATACGCTGACAGCCACGACTAAAATAAAGCACTTGAAATTTAGCGGTAACTGACCGGCAGAGATAAATAAAGAAAACAAATAAATATATAAATTTAAAACAAAGTTGAACGTCTTGCACATGATGAAATATTTTCTTTTTGGTGCCTGATCTACAATTGAGTCGACCTGGTTGGCAAGTTGGTATAGCGCTGGCCTTCTATGCCCAAGGTTGCGGGTTCGATCCCGGGCCAGGTCGATGACATTTAAGTGTGCTTAAATGCGACAGGCTCATGTCAGTAGATTTACTGGCATGTAAAAGAACTCCTGCGGGACAAAATTCCGGCACATCCGGCGACGCTGATATAACCTCTGCAGTTGCGAGCGTCGTTAAATAAAACATAACATTTTTTCTACAATTGTTTTAAATTTAGTTAAACCTGGCAGGCATTTGGCTAAAGAATATTAATTCATATAAGTGAAGTTAAGTAAACATTCATCTTTATGTGCGAGGAAAGCTTAGTAAAACAATTCGTTTTGGTTGTCTATAGTTGGGTTTCCGAAATTTCCGAAAATTTAACAACCAGTTAATTTGAAAACAGAAGCAGAAAGGAAAACCCGGGCAACGCCGGGTACTTTCAGCTAGTTATATATAAAATATAAACAATTATTATTACTATTTTGTCACCGAGAAATAAGGAAAAACTGTTAACTTGAATTTATTTGAAGCAAAGCGTTACTGGATTATGCAATAAGGTAGGCGATGTTTGGATCCTGTGTCTCAACTCTATTCTCAATTATTATCTTAGCGTGTGCTCGATTACACTAATCTCTAGCGCTTGAAAGTGGAACTAAACGCCGGCGCACAGAGAAACAAAACACAGGAAAATTCGCTCAGTGTCCATTCTTTGTAATCCCTATTCGCTAGTTCAACTGTCAATGGATGCATATTCCCTACGTATCATTGAGCTTCGTGACTGTATATTCTAGACTGTGGTATTATCGCGCATTCTTTCTGTATAGATCAGACTGTATTATGACATTATTTTCCCAGACTTTATCAATAATTCAAACGAAATTTCATAATCTAGCAAAAAATGTAACAAAATTAAAAGCTTAGGCCCTACATAATTAGTTGAAATAGTCCTACGTAAAATCAGTTGTATTGCAAATTTAATTAATTCAAATGTTTAAATGACGCCAAGGTACGCAGTATCATCACCTGTCCTGGATTCCTGATGAGAGAATCTGGCAATCCTGACTGCATGTGTTACATATTATTTTGTTTTATACTGTTTTTTTCCGCATACTTATGATAATCTATATTTTGTTATGAATATATCCAATTGTATTAATATTTAATACTGTACCAGTATTACAGGAATAGTATATTTGCTACGATGCGAACTTACAATTCAAACTTATTCTAACTACTTAGAGTAGGTACGCGTTACTCTATTCTACTTACATTGCAAAAGCTGCTCTAAATTTCAAGACGTAGGTCTACAGATCTCAGAAATAACGGCATTAAAACAATATTTTGCACTAGTTTCAGTTATGTAGCCTGTACAATTAACAGTTCATTATCACAACACATATCGGAAATTACAGTGCACTGATTTAATATAATAATGTTAATCTATTCTCACATTTTCATATTATAAACTAAAAAAAATCACCACAGAAACATGTCCGCATGTGCCTTCGCAAGCTCCACTTTCAACTGTCCCTTCGTCTACGATGCACAAAGCTAGCTTCAGCTGTTTTTCGATACCCTGAAGTAGAGAGTTTGGAACAGTGTGTCAAAAAATTAGTTTCTCTATCTCGTTATTTGCTTGTAATCATGGGCGTATGTAGAATATTATTTGGGAGGGAGCTAACTTGCATAATATTATTGATAACTAGGTCTATTACGCAAAATAATTACAACCCACTGGGCTGTAAGACTAAACACTCTCTCTCTCTCTCTCTCTCTCTCTCTCTCTCTCTCTCTCTCTCTCTCTCTGTTTTGTAGTCCATTGTAAAGTGAATTTTACATGTTTTTCATAATAGCAGTTCATATAATTGAAAATGAACTTGTCTGTAAACAATTGAAAGTTGGACAGTTAAAGCCCATTAGTCAGTTTCTATTTTCCTATGTAAAATCACAACACATCTTCTAGCACAGGCATTCATAATGTTAATGAAAGATAATGCAATGTTTCGCTAGAGTAAAAAGATCTTAGTGGGTAGTTAGAGATAGGAAATCCATGGTCAGCGATGTAAAATTTATATGGTACATTGGGCTGCAAAAGAAATGCCGATAGGGAATTATAAAGTTTTCTTAGAACTTTAGCAAACATGACGAAGTGGAAAGCTATTTTCCTGAGATCAGTATTTTAAAAACATGTAAACCTACAGTAAATACGACTTTTATAACATGTTCACGTTAATATTTAATATGAATTGATTTTAATTATTCATACACTTTTATTTTACATTAATAAAGCATACTACACAAAAATAGTGAAACTGCAGTTTATATGGTATGCCACAGCCTTTCTTATTATCCATGGATCCTGTCATTGTTACAATCGATATGTATGGCCAATTACGTTTCATTTGTATTAACAAAACATGTATCAATTTTATTATAAATATAAATATAAAATTGTATTATAAATACAGATATAGAACTGAAAATTGATTGCAATGTCTTCTATGTACCTCCATTTCTAATGTTTCCTAATCGAATTCCTCGTAACACAATAATATTTCAAATCGATAGCGACTTCGACTCGGCATTTCTTTTGCATTAAAGCAATTACAATTTGCTACACATAAATCAATAGTAATGGGAAATGGGACTACAATTGCTTATTAGTAGCTTCGCGCCCTCTTAGTTATCAAGAGAAACCCGATTTATAATAATTCGTGTACAGAGTTTTAGTATTATAGCGTTATCATAACCAAAATTTCCAAGCTAATCATACGATTCTATAGCAATGCATTAGTGTTGTTAACAAAGTGTGGTAAAATATCTATGATGAATTTTTGTTATACAGTAGTTGATTGTTTTATGACTTGTGATGGAATTAGTTGCCTCACCACATAATCGGGGCTAACCTGTTAATTTATTAGTGATATTGGGTATTTATTTTACACACAACTTATGTTTTAAAATGCACTTAAATCACGTGTTAATTGATGCATATAGAAAATTAGGATTTATAATCAGAAATACAAAAGAATTAAAAAATATAAATACTATTGATGCTCTATATAAAACTCTAGTTAGAAGTAAGCTAGAGTATGCGTCTGTAATATGGTCACCTCAGTTCCAGTCCCATCAGATGCAAATAGAAAGGATACAAAAACATCATGTGTCGTCTTATGACAAGCAACTTTCATATAATCAGTTAATTTTTTAATTTAATTATAAAAGTTTAAAATCTCAACGATTAATAAATAGCCAAATTTTATTCTATAAGACTGTTAACGGTATATTGAATAACTGTGATTTTCTTAAATTCCTTCAGTTCAATGTAAAAAGAACAGAATTACGTCATAGGCAACCTTTTATTATTCCTATTCCTAGAACTGTTTTCTTCAAGAACTCTCTATTGTTTGTTATGTGTAATACTTACAATCTCTGTCTTTAAACTGTGATTCTCAATTGGATTTCAGTTTAACAAATGAAAAATTTCATACAATATTAAAAAGAATTGTATTTCCTTAGATATTTAAATTATGAAGTAGTGTATTATAATGTTTTTGCTCTAGTTTTTAAATAATTTTGCATCATTATATTGACATTTGGCACTATATTAACTGTAATATTATATTCTAGCATCTATTACCATTATGTATTTCCTTTCTTTCGTTTGTGTTGTTTGTTTTGTTGTTTTTTTCTCTTATTATGTATTTTGTGTGTATATCTATGTAAGACACCTGTAATTGGAAGCCTGCTTCTGTTGGTGGTGGATTTAGTATAAAAATATGCAAAGAATCTTTGATAGGGTACGGGAAGCCTATCTTCGTCCATGTCGTCACTGCATTAGGCCTACTGCTGGAAGTAGCCAATTCCAGTAATTTCTGTAAAACCTGTGCACTTCACTTTAATTTTCCTTTCAGTTACATTTGTTTTCAAAATTTCAGAGTATTCTATCTACGTTTCTTGTCTTTCAACCCATATCAGTCCTTGGGGTCGTTAACGACCCACTCAAAGGATTTTTTTTAAATTGTTTCAAATTACAAAATGAGTGCATTGTAGCGTTGTTCATTGACTTTCCTCGATAGTTTCTTCTCCATATCATTTTTCAAAACCTAACGGGGAGAAATGACGACATTCAACTAACACACATAAAAGTTATCGATTTACGAGTAGTATTAATAAATGAAGTTCTTAAGTTCTTGGAGTGGAAGTCTGTGATCTTGAACCTTGAGGAAGGAGTTCATTGATTGTGTTAGTCAGCATCCTGGCTGTAATAGCGGCTTTCAGAGCCGCTTTATAAGGTTGTCTGCATATTTAGGTTTATGAGGACCTCAAGGCGTTTTTATACACAAGTGTAGCGATTAGAAGTCAGCTCTTTTCATGGGTATTTACATCCTAACATTTACTTCCTACCTACCGGGGTATTACGATTTGACTCCAGGCCTATCCACAACAAAGCCCCATTCCAAGACTATTAATCTCGCTTTCCGAGCCGCATTGTTATGCTCACAGTTTATGTCTCTACTTCTAAGATGCACTCGACCGTTGCCTTATATATTCTACTCATAATTAGCTATGTTCGCACTGCGTCGGTGACCATGGAAATCGAAAAGCTTTCCGATTAATAACGTACGTATAGTGTCTTTCAAATATATCGTGCTGAAACGCTTAGAACTATATTTCAAATCACTTTCTCTCACATATATAAGGTGGAAGTGAAATACCCCGTATATTTTCAGAGCGAGTAGCTCTTATTATATGTAACAAAAAGGTGCAATACCATGTTGGTGGAATGTTCATAGTTTTCTAATTTAAATAATTGATTAAATGGCGATCTTACTCGAGTTAATTATGTAAGCATGTGCGGCTTACAGATGTTTCGGTGCTTCTTCACACCATTCTCAGAGCCTACTAGATCTCGGCGTCATCTCGAACTGCGCTGCCTCTTGTGTGGGTGCGTTCGATTGTTGAACAGTGTTGAAATGTGGTGTCAAATAGTGTGTGTGTTCTGAAATTGATCTGTGTGTTGAAATTTGATCAGGGTGTGTTTTGGTGTGTCTGTATATTTCATATTGTTCCAGTGTGTTGAGATTTTGGTTTTTGGGTTGTATGTGTAGGATTTCTATGTCTGTATTTATGTTATGTTATTGTATGTGTGGTTAGTCGATTACCGTCGTTGGTTTACCGTGCGTATTATCACAGTCTAGTACATACAGTCACGAAGCTCAATACGTAGGTAATATGCATCCAATGACAGTTGAACTTTAGTTGGTAGCCACTAGGATCGCTACTATCGCACAGTCTATTGTTCTTGGTACTCTCAGTTGTTAACCGCTTGACGCACTGTATCGCGAGAAATGCAAAAAATCACCTCAAGTTTCGTGACTGTATGTACTAGACTGTGATATTATTCAGTTGTTCCTTTAGCTCTACAACAACAATATAAGTTAATTAAAATTATGGGTCACACTTCGTTTTATTACACCATGATTAAGGAAATCAATATCCGAGCACAGAATGCATATAAGAGATCTAAATTATCCTCTCACTTAACTAATAGTTTTTATTTACAAGAACCTTGATTATATTTTTGGTCTTGGAAAATACTCGTCTTTATTTAATTACTGCAGACCGCATGGAAGGAAATGTGTAATGGTAAATATTACTAGCAGTGCACTATCGTCTCTCATTGGATACGCTTAAGCTGAATCTACACGGTTCGATTTTCCATGCGCGTACGCATGCAATCTGGGAAGAATATTGAAAGAATCAAGTTTAAAACGCACGTTCACTTATTAAGATGCATGGAGATTCTGTGTCTACAAGGTTTGTCGTTTTGAAAGTCATCTACAGCACGTAAATATATTAATTAATATTAAATATCAATCTTGCATTCATTTCTTGAATGCGTAAAGTTGAAAGAAAAGTTGAACCATGTCTTAAGAGTCTTACTTTTTCGTTCGTCGCAGCTTTCATAATCGTATCACAGTCTACTATATACAGTCGCGAAGCTTGAGGTGTTTTTTTTGCAAATCTCGTGATAAAGCTCTCCAAGCGGTTAGCAACTAGAAACAATAGACTGTCCATGGTCGACTTTGGATTGTGTCGTATTTCTATCGAGTGCTAGCTCGTTGCGTATTTCACATTGATGCTTGTGAAATGTTCGTTATTGGTTGTAATGAAAATGTTAATGGATAAAATACAATAATTGGAATAATAATAATATGGGACAAGGAGACGTTTGTAGTGCTATAAATTGTAGCAACAGTAAGAGAAAGAGGCCAGAGTTATCCTTTGTCCGATTTCCGAAAGATTCCTGGGTTTCCACAGGAATGCTGTGCAGAAACAAAACTCTTAATTTTGAAGTTCTTTGTGACTGTTAGAATACATTATATCCTTAAATTTCACAATGAAATGTTTCAGTCTAACCGAAAGGACATTAGATACCGGTTAAAGTTCTATCACTTAGGCTGCTAAATTTCCAGAGAAATAAAGGTTAGGTCTACTTTTTTTTTTTCAGAGGATATATTTTTAATTGCAGCTATTAATTTTGTTATTATTTTTATGTGTTATTTTACTAAAGACGTAGAAAAATTAAGTTTGTTTTAATGAAATTTATTGATCACGTTTTATTTTCAATTCTGGTGGGATTATTATTGCTTAGGCCTATTTTTTTCAAAGGATATGTTTTTAATTATAGCTGTTAATTTTGTTGTTATTTTTATTTGTTGCTTTACTAGAGACGTAGAAAAAGTCTGTTACAATAAAATTTATTGATCACATTTTATTTCCAATTCTGGTGTGATTATTATTGCTTAACCTCATCCCACTTTGTTAACTACGTAAGCCTACACTACAAATACCGGTACGCTGAAGTTACTCCATTAATTCATATTTCCATTATTATTGTTGTAAAGGGAAATGCAAATTAATATTTATTGGTTTCATAGTTAATTATCGCTATAATCTTGAATGAGTGAAGCTATTATAGTAAATTTCATTTCGTTTTGCACAAACAAAAATTATATTACTTATTTCTTGCAGGTATCTTCGAGTTTATGGTGGAATTTAATATACTTCATTAAAATAATAAATTAACTTCATGAATTTAATATTTCAATAATGGAAGGAAGGTGTTAATTTTTCAAAAAGAACACAACGAAAGTGTAACATATTTTGTTGTCTGCTAGGAGAGAGATCTGCGATGATGAGGCGATAGTAGCGATCCTAGTGGTGGGCAACTACCCATGTTTGCATTTTTACTACATACTGAGCTTCGCGACTGTATATAGTAGACTGTGGTCGTATGGTGTAAGGAAACGAAGAATAACGAAATTATGTTATCTTTAAAAAAACGCAACATCCTGTTTCACCTACTTGGAAAGCTGATATATAGATGTTCACATGTCAATAACACTGACAATTGAAGATTATTTTATGCCGATTTCAATCGTCCTGCCTACTTTATCACACCGCACTACAACTAATGAACGTAATTAATGGTTTTTATATTTTCACTAAAATAACCCTTCTAACCTAAAGACGTCTCATGTTAATATTAAAAGTTCAATTTTGTAAGACATGCACAGAGTTTGTATTCACAGTTTCCCATTTTTCAGAAATGGAGGTTTGGAACAGTCACTCGTCTTTTGTCGTGTTGTCGACATATAAATCTCTCCTTGATTCATCAACATAGCAAATAATGTAACATGGAAGTTCAGTAGAGGAAAGTCATCCTATCAACGTTCATACATTATAACAACAAGAGCTCACAAATTTAGGTTTATTACTTAAATATCAGTATGCAAAACTGTGTTCCACGTACTGATTTAACTACAAGACTGATCTAACTACAAGATATCCCCGTCCTCTGTATTACTGATGACAATTGTTAGTGTATCATTTTGTACCGATTTCCGGTTTCATTGTAACCTATTATGTACTTACTTTAACCGCAAATAAGGCACCATAATTGATTTAGAAGTCCTGTTAATGTTTTAATTCATTTCCAAAACAAATGATCCCCAGAACAGATGCACTACCGAACCACTTTATAGCGAAACAAGTCGTTCTGATGTCAACTGTCTTCTTTTCGATGAGACGACTGTTTTTGTATACTCAGAAATGTACGTAGTAGACGTCACAACAGTCTGTATAAGAGGTAGCTACCCCATATTCTTCACTATTTTAACTTGAACTTCCTAATATGTAAACGTGTAATTATCCACGTTTTAACTCTTGTAAAGAAATAGTTCTGTAGTAATCGATTATTTTGCGAGAAGATGAAAGTACCCTTCAACAGAATTTGAGGAAATCTCTATGATTACGAGTAACGTGTATATACCAATTAGGACAAATAAATAAAATTTGCTGCAAGATTTAAGTGCATATAATGAACTGAATGAAATAATCTTTAAATAACAGTAAATCAATAACAATAATAATAATAATAATAATAATAATAATAATAATAATAATAATAATAATAATATGCAATAATTGGAGCAAGAGGAAAGATACCTAACTTCTCTTCTCAATTCTGTAACACCCTAGGGCTGCACAAATCTTTCCTAAATGAACTGGCCCTCCTCATAGCCTAATTAAAGAGTCAGTCAAACTCTTACGGAACCACTTATATGGACTATAATTCAATGTATTGAAAAAACTTACGCACTATTACCATTTTTCTTTTACTTATTAGCTTTCATTGCTTCTTTACTTCTTTGTCACTTTTCTTATTCTGTTAACTGCAATTGTTTGTTTTAGTTTGTATTTCTGTTTGTTTAATTGTTTGTCAATTTTCCTACTCTGTCAACTTCCATCGTTCGTTTGTTTGTTTGTTTGCTTGTTTGTCATTTTTCTTATTCCTGTATCTTTCATTGCCTATTTGTTCTTTTTTTTTTGTTTTGCATGCTTCGTCTAATGGCAGCTTCTGATTTGAGGAAGCTCTGATAAATAAATAAATAAATAAATAAATAAATAAATAAATAAATAAATAAATAAATAAATAAATAAATACATAAATAAATAAATAAGTAAATAAATAAATAAATAAGTAAATAAATAAATAAGTAAATAAATAAATAAATAAATAAGTAGGTGAATAAATAAGTAAATAAATAAGTAAGTAAATAAATAAATAAGTAAGTAAATAAGTAAGCAAGCAAGCAACTAAATAAATAAATAATAAATAAGTAAATAAATAAGTAAATAAGTAGGCTAAATAAGTAAATAAATAAATAAGTAAATAATTCGCTATTTTTAATTTGTACACTATAATAAAGAATGCAGACCTACATTTGTAAAAAAATTATTTACACTATTCTACACAACTTACAAAATAAGTAGGTTATACGCGAGTATTATGAAAAAAATACCTTACAACCTATTTATTTTGTAAACTGTGTACAATAGTGTAAATAATTATTTTTTATGATAGTGTAATATTGAAAATAGGGTATTTTAGTGTACATATGTAGTATAAAGGATGTCAGACATTAAATTTACTACTTTCAAAAGCTGATTGTCAGAAAGACTGCTTTTCGTCTATAGGATATGATCTTTCTTCAAATATCACTTTTCTAGAATATTTATTTTTAATATATCAATTTTCTTTCATTATGTTAAATATTATTTCTATCTAAATTGTCTTATTTAACACTAAACTGTAATTTAGTAACTCTTACAAATACATATTATAACCAAACATATCTACATTCTGCTTTTATTATTATTATTATTATTATTATTATTATTATTATTATTATTATTATTATTTATTACTATTCCATTATTTTCTGTATTCATGTTATTAATACTGGTGGATTGAAAGGCCTTATGACTTTAATCTGCCAGTAGGCCTTATCACTAAAAATAAATCAAATAAATAAATGAATTGTAGGAAAAGGTCATCGTAGTATCAATCTTTATCACTAGAATGCATTTTCAACAGTCTTCGAGGTCTTGTTTTGAATCATGAATAGAACGTGAACTGCAGCGCGCACAAGATGCAAGTGTTTCCTGATAGTATCTGTGCCACGTGCCAAATATGACGTCACGTCAATATAATCTATGAACAACTAACCTTATCTCCGTACTCCCCGGGTCAAAATACGGCCCCTAGTAATGGTGTTGGTGGTGGTGGTGATGGTGATGGTGGTGATGGTGGTGGTGATGGTGGTGGTAGTGATGGTGGTGGTGGTGGTGATGGTGGTGGTGATGGTGGTGGTGGTGATGGTGATGGTGGTGATGGTGGTGGTGGTGATGGTGGTGGTGGTGATGGTGATGATGGTGGTGGTGATGGTGGTGGTGGTGATAGTGGTGGTGGTGATAGTGGTGGTGGTGGTGATGATGGTGGTGATGGTGGTGGTGGTGGTGGTGGTAGTGATGATGGTGGTGGTGGTGGTGGTGGTGGTGGTGATGGTGGTGGTGGTGGTGGTGGTGATGATGATGGTGGTGGTAGTGGTGGTGGTGGTGTAAGAATTACCGCTATTTCTTCTTCCTGCTGCTCACATAAATACGATGCATTATTTATCAAGCTGTTCGGGTGTGGGTCTCCAAGGCTCTGACGTCCTTGTTTCATAATTTCCATAATTTATGGCTAACTTGAATATGCAACAATACTTAGTGCCGTGCTTAATACCAATTATAAAGCCGTTACGTCGAGAATAATATCCACGTTACATTAAGCTGTATTAATATATTTAACTATAGCTGAGCAACATTGAGTTAGGGGAGGAGAGATGTGAATTCTTAACAAAATAAAAATATATAAACAAAAAATCAAGCATAGTTATAGTTTATAAGACCACTATTGAATTTAACCAAATATGACAAGAGAAAGTAATCAAATCTGTAAAGAAATTAAAAGTGTAGTCCTTTTATTGCAATTAAGATTAGCACCGTCCTGGATTACAAACTTGGGAGGACATAACTTAGTGATTTTCTCCTCCCTCTCATAATACTGGATGCATTTAATTTGTTTCGTGTTTTATTTTAAGAAAGGATGTACTTCTTCCCAATTGTGTAGGAAGTTACATTAAGTTTAATTTAACATGTTCAGTATCTTTCAGTCCTGGTCATATTTCGCACAATTACAATATTACCGCTACAAAATTACAATATTACAATATTCTAAAATGTCTAAACATTTTCAAATAACTGTTTCTAATTAAAAGTAATTTATTTTCAGAATCTTGCATGAAAACTGTGTAATAAACATATATTTTCCTGACATTTTCCACAAATCTATAAGAGTTGTCTTCAGCCCTGGGCACTAATACCTCAATTGAGTCACTGCCGTTTACCCCTTAACTCCCCACTCCACCTTCACCTCACTTGACGATACTTATGTGTCAGAGGAAGAACAATTGTTTGTATGCATCTGAAGTCTGATTAGTGTAATATGTAGCTAGTCGGCGATGTATGCAATAGAGAGGAAAAGGAACTGACCATCCTATCCCATTATCTCCTGGTCTAGTTGCCTCATAAGCGTTGTCTTATTGGTATCACTTGTGAGGTTCAGACCTGTCTTCGGACAGTTGATTAAACAACATTTAAAATTCATTGATAAACACTGCTAATATCAATTTACAGAAATTATAAATCTGATAATTTTCTATTAATTTAAAGATTTTTAGATCATCAGCATAAAGTAAATATTTTGAATATTTACTTATTTTAGACAAATCGTCAATATAAATCACAATAATAGTATACCATGATTTTGAACCTTGAGAATGACGATGACAATGACGATGACGATGACGATGACGATGACAACGTTCTAAGTTTTCCAGGTTTGCAACAGATAAACTACAAATATAAATGCAACGTTAGAATGGCGACAGATGTGTTAAAGAAAATCGCCATGTCATTATATTCCACTTAAGACTAAAGATTACAATAATGAAACTTGATGGCAAAGATGAATTATTGCAAAGACTAACAGAGCCCTATATTGAATAATGTAACATTGCATTGTTTCGCTTTGAACGTTATACGCCTTAAACTGAAATTGATGTTTGGCCACTAAAACATTTTACATTTACATTAATTCTAGAAGCAATTTTGACACAGAAGTCCCAAATATGAGATTTATTTATTGAAGCTTTCATTCAGTCGATAAGCAATTATTCATTTCTTAAATTCAAAGGCCAAAATCGAAAAAAAATTCAAAGTTTATACAACCTAATTTTGAAAAATACATTAAAAAATTAAAATAAGAATTCTGGGTTTTCCGTCGTGCGCTGAAACACTCAAAAGTCTGCTTCTAAACACTATCTGCATGAAAACCTAAATTTTCAGTTTATCGGCCTACAGTGAGGAGGAAGCTCACCTTAATATTAAAAACTTGAACAAAATCGATTAAAGATGAGAAGTAAATATTGTTGTATTCGCTAACAATTCCTTCTGGATGTTGATACACGAACATGACACCAAAATTTGTACATTTACAGCATGGTATCAAATCGTTTGTTGTGAACAGATTCTACCGATTTACTATTTGGTTTCAGTGAGAAAGTGAATAAACACACGAAGAAATATAACTTAGATTTAATTTCAAAGAACTTTATGAAATTTCTCTTTCTCTCTCTTTCTCAATAAAGATGCCTATATTTCTTACACAGCAGTAATTAAAGCAAAACAGTAACTGCAAGAGGAACTTCAGCAGCAACTGCAGTAACAAAGTAGCTAAAGGAGGAACTACATCAGCAACAACAACAGAAACTACAGCAGCAATCACAGCAACAACAGAAATAAAGGAAAGAACTACAGCAGCAACAGCAACTACAGGAGGAACTACACAGCAACAACAATAACAAAAGCAAGTATAGGAGGGATTGCAGCAGTAACTGCAGTAACAAAGTAGCTAAAGGAGGAACTACATCAGCAACAACAACAGAAACTACAGCAGCAATCACAGCAAAACAGAAATATTAGAAAGAACTACAGCAGCAACAGCAATTACAGGAGGAATTACAGCAGCAGCAACAATAACAAAAGCAAGTATAGGAGGGAATGGAGCAGTAGGCCTAACTAAAGCAAAAAACAGGATCTACAGCAGCAACTACAGAAACGACAGCAAACGCAAATATAGGAGGAACTACATCAGTAACTAAAACAAGAACAGCAACAATACCATCTATAGGAGGAACTACAGCAACAGTAACGAATATAGAACGAACTATAACAGCAACAACAGCAACTACAGCAACTACAGCAACAACAGAAACTCTAGGAGGAACTACTGCAGCAAAAACAGCAGCAACTACATCAGTAACAACAGAAATTACAGCAACTGTAGAGGGTATTACAGTAGCATCGGAAACTACAACAACAAAAACTACAGGAACAACTTGAGCAGCAACAGAAGTAATTAACAGGAACAACAGTAACAATTACAGCAGCAGAAACTGCTTCTGCTACATCAGTAACTACTGTTACTGCTAGTGTTATCACCATTACGTCTGCTACTTAGAAAGCTGTATTTATTTAAAATTGATAGAAATGTTAGAAGCATTATTTACAACGATATTATAACTACGTACACTCAAGAAATACAATACTATAAAAATTGTTATAATAGATATAGAGTTCGTTGCGATTATGTGTTTTTGATTTGAAATAAATACTTACTATTTTACTAAAATCGTATTACTTCCTATGGATAATTTCCTGATAATCTGAATCGGAGGAACTAAATTTGAATAATATCCATGCAAAATTTTAGGACATATTTCTGTACACAGGTGCATAGACAGACACGTAATACTGAAAACGTCTATTTTCTGTAGTATCTCGAAATCACTTTAAAAAAAAATCTGAATATTTTGCTCAGTAAAAATTATTATATTTAATGAGAATCATTTCGAAATAAATTATCTCCAATATGAACAAAATCGAACGTATAGTTTAAGAGAAACTGCTATACACATACGGAAAGATGGCAGTAAAAACGATAGACAGCCAGACAGCATGGGAGAAGTCTTTCCGTTATCATTGCTGCTGAAAATACATACAGTACTTTCCAGAAAATCACGAGAAAATAAAATTATTTGTTTTTCAACAGTAATCTCACTAGAGGCTTTGATTTGTCTAGAGAAAATCAAAACTCGAGTGGGATTTAATTGGCTATTACACGATTAGAAGAAATTATATAAAGATTAGAAGTAACAAAGTACTACAATACAATTAAATATTAATTGGCTTACGAAAATACAACTGTCTTCAAATGTATTATTGTACAGTACCATCTCAACATTACGCTAGATGGCAGTAGTGTTTTATGATTATGTTTTCTTGTTATCAGTTGTGCCAACTATGGAATCTTCATTGAACTCTGTGGACGGTTACTAATCAAGAAGGCTTTGTTGATTCAGTTTCATTTTTATTAAAACATTTGCATTCGGCTTCAATCATCCGGATCCCAATAATCAACGTCACTTGACAGATGATTTTCAATAAATCTTAGTATTAAACAATCTCTGATACGTGACTATCCATAATATCATATAGCAGAAGCTATAACAAACATAACCTAAATAATATAAACAAGTGTTAGAAAAGTTTTAATTAGGGATGATGAAATAAACAAGACACGTTTTAATTAACGATGATGAAATAAAAAATAAACATGAATAATTTTAAAAGAAACAATTATTGAAGTACAATTTTCAAATTTGAATGTTTTAGTGGTTGGTGGTTCAGTTGATGTTATATTGGACGTGTGTGTAAAAGAAGTGAACTCGTTGATGTATGTACACGGTGAATCCCTCAACTTATTCAGGATTTCCGAATGGTGCTCTTCATATATGACCAGTGATCTTTATTAATCCCTGTTCTTGAATGCCAATCGAGTCATATTTGAAAGTGCTGTGCATCGACTGGAGTGGTTTGTAATTTTCTGTTTTTTGACGTTCAGACCAGTGTAATTTTAAATGTTGGCAAACAAAGAAACAAATGCTAGGGTAGTGATAAAAATAAACAAATGCTAGGGACGCGATAAAATTGTGCGATAAGCAGCCATGATTGGTTGAAAGACGTCCTTTCGTACCGGTTTATTGGTCAAAAGTAGTGTGACGTAGTAATCTCACTAGACGTTTTGATTTATCTAGAGAAAATCAAAACTCGAGTGGGATTTAATTGACTATTACACGATTAGAAGAAAGTACTGTATATAAAGATTAGAAGTAACGAAGTACTCCAATACAATAAAATATTAATTGACTTACGAAAATACAACTGTCTTCAAATATATTATTGTACCATCTCAACATTACAAATATTACGCTAGATGCATGCTAGATGGCAGTAGTGAGCAATGCCTTCTCGTCGAGAAGTTCTCGATCTATTATACACGATGGCAATGTTACTAGTCAAGAAGGCTTTGATGATTCAGTTTCATTTTTATTAAAGTGCAACATTCCACTTCAATTATCCGAATCCTAGTAATCAACGTCACTTGACAGATGATTTTCAATAAATCTTAATATTAAACAATCTCTGATACGTAACTATCCATAATATCATATAGCAGAAGCTATAACATAACCTAACTAATATACACAAGTGTTAGAAAAGTTTTAATTAACGACGATGACATAAAAAATAAACATGAATAATTTTAAAAGGAATAATTATTGAATGTACAATTTTCAAATTTGAATGTGGTTGGTGGTTCAATTGATGTTATATTGGACGTGTGCGTAATAGAAGTGGAACTCGTTGATTTAGGCCTACATGGTGTATTCAACTTATTCAGAATTTCCGAATGAATAATTTTAAAAGGAATAATTATTGAATGTACAATTTTCAAATTTGAATGTGGTTGGCGGTTCAATTGATGTTATATTGGACGTGTGCGTAATAGAAGTGGAACTCGTTGATTTAGGCCTACATGGTGTATTCAACTTATTCAGGATTTCCGAATGGTGCTCTTCATTTATTTGTAAATCGGATTTCAGAAGATGCATAGGTATGATCAGTGATTTTTATTAATTCTTGTTCTTGAATGCCAATGTGAGTCATATTTGAAACTGCTGTGCATCGACTGGAGTGGTTTGTAATTATATATATATATATATATATATATATATATATATATATATATAGACCTATATATATATATATTTTTTTTTTTTTGACGTCCAGACCAGCGCAGTTTCAAATGTTGGCAAGCAAAGAAACAAATGCTAGGGACGCGATAAAATTGTGCGATAAGCAGCCATGATTGGTTGAAATACGTCTTTTCGTACCGTTTTATTGGTCAAAAGTAGTGTGACGTAGTAAAAGTGTAATAATCACCACAAAACTATTTTCTCATGTTCTGCATTATGAGGAAAAGACCAACACAACACCACTACAACACAAGAACCTAACATTTATTTACTATTTTGGATACACTTGGGCTTAGGCAGTTCCTAACACCTGCCTGGATGCGGGTATAAAATTTCATACACGAAAAACTGCAAATTACTCTTGCATTAGTACAAGAGGCCAATAAAAGAGGCAATAAAGTATACAGTCGGCTCAATTAAACATCAATGATACGCTGCTCTCATTCGGCACTCGCGGCCCCTTTGCCGAATACTTTACGAACGGTTAATTCCTAACAAAACATCAAAGGAAAGAAATATTACAAAACGAAAAGCCTTTACGTTTACAATCCATCTTCATTTCCATTCCACTTACTTTCGTTTAACACTTAGCACACTGAGTGTCGTCTGCCACTGCCTTCGTAATTCGACAATTAAAATCTTTGGATATGAGATGTTAAGATGTCACAGATATTGGGCTGTGAAGATAATATAGTTTTTAGTTGTGTTGAGATTTAATGCCACCGACGTTTCGGATAGGCGTCAGTGAAATTGGGTTACTACTAACTGACTAACCTTACCACTCACTAACTCACCTACTCACACATTCACTCGCTGACTCACTCACTGACTCATCAACTCACTCATTCACTAACATACTCTCTCACTCATTCACTTACTAACTCACCTCAATAACTCATCCACTCATTTAGTCACTCACTCACTAAATTAACCACATACACTCACTCATTCACTTACTGAAACACTGACTCATTTTTACTCATTAATTCACTCACTAACTCACTCATCAACTCACCCACTCACTAATTCACCCAACCATTCACTCAGTCGTTTACTGATTCACGAATTCACCTACTCACTCACTAGCTCACCCACCCACTTACTAACTTATCAAATCACTCATTAACTCACACAATCACTCACTAACTTACCCACTGACTAAACCACCCACTCTCCCACCCAATCACTCACTAACCCAGCTAACACTAATCAACTCATACAATCATACACTAACACTCATTCACCAACTCACTCACTAACCCAGCTAACACTAATCAACTCATACAATCACACACTAACACTCATTCACCCACTCACTCACTAAATCAACCACTCAATCACTCACTAACCCAACCAACGACTTACTAACTCACGCAATCACTCACAAACTTACTCACTAAAACTCACTCACCCACTCACTCACTAAATCACCCACTCTCTAACTAAATCACTCACTCACTAACTCTCACAATCACTCACTAACTCACACAATCACTCACTAACTTACTCACTAAAACTCACTCACCCACTCACTCACTAACCCGCCCACTCACTCACTAAATCACTCACTCTCTAACTAAATCACTCACTCACTAACTCTCACAATCACTCACTAACTCACACAATCACTAACTCACCCAATCAATCATTAAATCACCAACACATTCACTAACCCAATGATTCACTAAGTCACTCGCTTGCTTACTTAATCACTCACAAACTCACCCACCCACTAACTCACCCAATAACTCACTAACACATTCATCCACCCACTCATTAACTCAGCCACTAACACACCCACTCACCCACCTACTCACTAACTCACCCATTCACTCACTAACACACCCACTCACCCACCTACTCACTAACTCACCCATTCACTCACTAACACATCCACTCACCCACCTACTTACTAACTCACCCATTCACTCACTAACACACCCACTCACCCACCTACTCACTAACTCACCCATTCACTCACTAACACACCCACTCGCTCATTTTAATCACCCACTAATATACTAACTCACTTACACACTCACTCCATAGCACTACGGTGCTTGTAGAACTTTGGTTGCAGTATGGATGTTATTCCAGGTTTTCCTATCCTCAGCTTCTTTTCTCCAACTTCTGACACCGATTTTTCTTAAATCATACTCAACTTCACCTAACCATCTTGCGTTTGGTCTACCTCTAGTCCTTCTTCCTCCTGGTTTACCTTCCAGTGCTTGCTTTGGGTCTCTATCACGCCGCATCCTATAAACATGTTCCATTCTTTTCAAACGTCTATTTTTAATGAGATCCATATCTTGGAAGTTATACATGAAATCTTTATTTGTTCTTACTCTCTATAAGCTGAAACTGCAGGAGGAGGAAAAGGAATTGGTTCAGAAGAAACTGCCTTCTGAAGGATGCACTGGAAGGTATGGTGAACGAGGGAAGAGTTCGGGGCAGAAGAAAATATCAGATGATAGACGACATTAAGATATATGGATCATACGAGGAGACAAGGAGGAAGGCAGAAAATAGGGAAGACTGGAGACTGGTGAGTTTGCAGTGAAAGACCTGCCCTTGGGCAGAACACTATGAATGAATGAATGAACTCTCTACAAACCCTGTCATCAACTGGTGCGAATATTTTTCTTAATAATCTGCAGGAAATTAAAGACTAAAACAAAGAGTACTTGGAACATTGTTTAATAGCATAAGGCAACTTAATCTATAAAGAAACATATTTCTTCAACGAAAACATTCACACACAATTAAAATGAAACTAGTGGCTTGTGCAGCAAATGCTGCAAACTAAGTTCATTAGACGTTCAAATAAACATTCTTTAGATTTATTTTTCAATGAAGAATACCAGACATTCTGAAAGTTATTTGCTTCCATAATAATGAAAGATACTCTCTCTCTCGAGCCAATACTGAAGAGAACCACACATATAAATATGTACACCACACCGCCATTAAATATATGAAAAAGACTCAACCCCAATTTCATGTCATCAATATAGCATTAATATGTATAATTAATGAAAAATAGTCACATCATGGCATTAACTACAATAATATTTCATTTCTAATGGTAATAATGTTATCAAACCATCTGAAGTTTTGTAGTTTTTAATATCCAATACACAGCTATACCCAGAAAATTACACACCACAGAATCGAACCTGTAAATTATTTTTAGTGAGTTAAGTTTTTAATAACCAATTTAATTTAATCTCTAAATATGTGAGCATTCTTGCAGATCATGCCCTTCGTGTAATATTGTTTACTGTAGTGTGTGTTTTGTTTTATTCTGAAATGCAACACGGCCGACTTGATGCTCGCTTCTCTAAAGGGAAGGGAACATCAAGTCGGCCGTGAATGCAATTAGCTAGTTCTCAAAACTGACGACAGATGGATTTTGGAAAATAGGAAAATGATGTAGGAAAATTGACATTTCTCTGAAAACTACTATTTTTCCGAAAATCTTTGGTTTCCAAGCTTCAAAATGAGGGGCCATTTATTAAAATCCGTTTAGCCGTTTTCCCGTAATTTCCATTACCAGTTCAAATTATATATATAGATTCACTTGGGTATGACATTTTCATGGAATCGTTTGGTACACAAATGTGCAGTTCATTAAATCTGTAAAGGGAGAAAAGAAAGTCCCTGAGATTTTTAGTAGCAAGCTGTGAGCTAAATGAGTTAAGATCGAGGCAATTGCGATGTGTGTCAATGGACAAGAAGTACTAACCAAGCGGAGTTGCATGGGGAGGAACAGGTTTCAGGGGAATGCTGGATCGTGTGAGGTAAGAATGACAACCGCTGGGCCCGTCAAGGCGAGTTGATCCAGTTAATCGATCATACAGTTCTTCAGCTCCTGTTTTTATAGCGCTGCCGCAACATGTTCAATAAATATATTTCCCTCCTTACTAATAGGCCAAACTGGTTAGCTCAGAAGTAGCAATCCCATTACTTATTCAGGAGTTACACAGATCGATTCCTTAGGCATGTGGCCCGTATGCCTAGCTTATCGAGGGCTAGAACCGAGATGGAACCAAACATTTAGGCTCACATTTTTTTCATTTTGCGCTCTATATCGGGTGCGGAAAAGGGACTTTTACAAATATTGAGAGGTGCTAAAGTAGACCAAAGTAAATAATATGAAGAGTTCGCGGGAAAAACGATGAATGTCACAGTTTTGTTAAGGTTGATATCATTATTTAATTCAATGGATCACTGCGAAATTTAATGTTGTTCTTACGAAAAATGGTAAAAAGGAGAATTATCACCACGAATACAGTAATCCTTTCCTTTATTTTCTATAGAAACAGCACTACATCTTGAAGTTATAGACTCAAATACCGGTAGATCATTATCTAAATAACAGAAATGTGACATTCATCGTTTTTCCCGCGAACTCTTCATATCAGATAAGACAATAAAGGCTCATTCACAATGAAAATTAAACATAACGTAAGCGTTAACTTAAGAATATAAACCGTACGGTAAAATCAGGAGCATTCACGATGGGAACATAAACATAACAGCAAACATACTCGGTAACCATGGAAACACGGACAGGAGAACGCGAATTCGATTATGCGCACTGTTCAAAACATACAGAGGTGAGCCTGCCTGGAGAGAAATAAAAAATAGGTTGCAGCCGCCAAATTACTCTTCAAGGAACGACCACTCATATAAATTGAGGCAAAGAAGGCAGAGGACGGACACTGGAAAGTTTTCTTTTCTCAATCGTACTATCAGGGACTGGAATGCTTTACCTGCAGACTTACTAAAGGCTTTACCAACAACCAAAAATGCATTTAAAAATAGGCTTAAGGACCTTACTAATAGACGGTAATTATACACAGTAGTTAAAGGGTGTAAATGATATTGTAAATTTATTTTGTAACAACAATGTAATTTATTCGTCACACAATAATTCCTTTCTACAATTCGCCTTAAACGCTCTAGTCAACAATTGGATTTTCACTCAACACAGTATTCGTTATAGCACTCCACTGACGGCAATGACAATTTACTTGGACTATTACGAACAACAATGAACTGTTTATCTTAACTAATATTTACAAAGCACTATTTACAAATCAGAACTGTCAGTTCTCAGTTCACAGTTCTTCTAGCTCAGTCACTCGAGTTCACAGTATCTCGAACCACAGACCTTCAGAGACAGTTCACTGTACTCGAACTCAGGTCCCTCCAACTGCGGTCCACTGCACTCGAACTCAGGTCCCTCCAACTGCGGTCCACTGCACTCGAACTCAGGTCCTCGGATGCTGACAACAGTTGCGGACGCACACTCGAGTCGAACTCCGGTACACAAGACTGGCTTGCTTGCTCTGGCTTAGTCACTGACTGGCTGATTAATCAACTGAAAACTGCTGTCGTTCCTTCGCGACCGTAATTTATAACCACAGCGACGTAGCCTCGAAAGTTCGAATTCGCGATTCTTCCACTTCGACGGATTTCTCGGCCTCTCTAGGCAAGCAGAAGATGCGCGCGCAAACTCCCTCGCCACGTAGGCCCTTTCCCCTTACTTCTCTCCGCCGCGCGCCATCTCAAAGTGCTCCGTGAAGCCCGCGTCGGCTCACGCGCGGTCTGCTCTCTTGCGGGACGCTGGTCGTGAGTTCGAATCTCACGTCGCTGTCACAATATGTTGTTATTGAAGCGTTGTATCAGTGAAGAAGTATGTTGTGTCAGTGAAGTGTGTTGTATCAGTGAAGAAGTATGTCGTGTCAGTGAAGTGTGCTGTGTAAGTGAAACGTGTTCCTGTCAGTGAAGCTTTATAGTTTATAGTGGCAGTACAAAGAATTTGAATAGTGAAATGTTTTTGAAGTGTTAGTGAAATCAGGATAGAATCAGTGAAATGTGTCGTAGTTCCAGTGCAGGAGTGAGTTGACATCGAAATGAGTGTAATGTTGAAAGGTACTTGTGCAGATATGAACATATACTCGTGGGTTTTAGTTCGATCTTAGTTTTAAGATACAAATTAGAATATTTCAAATGTTATTTTAAGTGACCGTTTCATTTAATTTAGTATATTCCCTTTTGTTGTTATTATTATTATTATTATTATTATTATTATTATTATTATTATTATTATCATCATTATTATTATTATTATTAGTAGTAGTAGTAGTAGTAGTAGTAGTAGTAGTAGTATTAATTGTATTTTAATTAATAAGTTTGTCATTGTCATTATTGAGTGTAATTAGTTACCACTGCCACCGGGTATATACCCATTGCAGTGTGAATAAATACATACATACATAACAACGCCATTTCCTCATATTCTGTCGTATACTTCAGCGCTCCACGATTGTGTTCTGTTTGCAAATCACGTAAGCATAAGCATGAAAGTTTGGAGTTTGCAAACTTTCATGTTAACGTCTTACGGTAATGTTTATGTCAATGCTTATGTGAATCATTGTGAATGATCCCATTTAATAGCCTAGGCGCAAACGTCTGTGTTTATGTTACGGTTATGTTTAATTTTCATTGTGAATGGACCTTAAAAAAAAAAGTGGCCCTTATGCCTAGCTTTTCGAGGGCTGGAACCGAGATGGAACCACGCATTTAGGCTCACATTTTTTTCATTGTGCGCTCTATATCGGGTGCGGAAAAGGGGCTTTTACAAATATTGAGAGACGCTAAAGTAGATCAGAGTAAACAATATCTGATAAGACAATAAGGATCGGAAACGCTTAGTTATGTCTGGGAATGGCAGTTCGGACACCGAACCTATGAAGATAACTAGGTCACAATATTGTAGCAGTCGTGTTGTTTCAATAACTCAGGGTAGTACAGGGTCTTGTACAGGGCACTGCTATGCTTGAATCGAAACATTTCTCTCTATATTCAGGTCACTAAAACAAACAGGGTATAACCAGGGTGCGAATTAATGGGGGAATGGGGGAATTTCCCCCCTGTTGGTAGGTTTTCCTGCCAGGGATAATTTTAATCCCCCTCACAAAATATAATTGTCTTAATACGAGTATACTTCATAAAATACTGTATAAAATAAGCAAAGAAAATAATATTGATGTATTATCATCACCGACAAGCTGACAACAATCAATAACTTAGGAATTACACATCTTATCTTAAGCCTGCTCATGGATATAACTATAATTATGATCAAGATGCAAGACAAGCATCTTAGTGCGACCAAGCTTTGAGCCGTATTGAATGAGGATAATAATAATTATATATATGGTATTCTCTATTTAGGATTCTATCCCTCCCCCTCATTACAAATCTTAATTCGCACCCTGGGTATAACACACATTTTCGCAAGCGATTTCCTTCAGTCTTTTCTTTGAAAAAAAATGGTAATAGGCCTATATTTTAAATAAAAATGAATGATATACTTTAAGTGTCATTAGTAATTTTGTTGCAATGTAGGGGAGAGTTGGGTAGTATCGGACATCGGGTAATATCGGACAGATAGTTTCTTTCATCTACCACCAGATGATAGTACCTGAATGACATGGTTACGTTTCTGTGATGTCGCATAAAGAAACGCAACCATGTTAAATTGTAAAATATAAACTTGTTTCGATTGTCACTGAAACAAGAAAATGTTCTTTGGTCAACATACAATGTTATTGGTGTGAATTTCAAATATTTTATATTTATTATAATTAGCCTCTTTATATACTACTTACAAATAAATAGGCTACAGTATTATGAAATAAAATACTTTTCATTACAATACACAAAACTGTATAATAGTGTAAATAATGTTCGATCAATGTAGGCTTACACTTTTTATTACAGGTAAACCTGTTCAAGACGGAAGTGACATGGTCCTAATTTTTTTTCCGTTGTGGACAGTTTTCCGTATTATTAAGGTGTGACAATAAAATGGAATATTTTATCATTCATATACATGCAAAACAAAATGGCATGCCGCAAACTGCAAGAAATATAAAATATTCCATTTAACACTAATCACATTAAATCAGCTTTCTGTCGCTTATTCCGTTGGTGAAATCATTTTGATTAAAATCTCATTTTCTGTATATATATATATATATATATATATATATATATTATCGTAACTCACTCATTAGTCATTAAACATTACTAAAGTTTACTAATCTCATTATATTTAATATCTAACACTATACTCTAATACTGTACTGCATATCACTGCACATTATTAATTAATTGGACTAAGAGCCATCTATTAGAAGCCTTGAATTCTGATTTATTTAATTTCTTTCCCAGTTCAATAGCTTTCTTTGCAGAATAGATCCAGAAATTGGCTTGCCGCAAGCTACTCACTCATTACGATATTTAATTTTTAAAGTGTCACACCTGAGTTTTCCACTGAACTTCAACATTAATTCACATAGACTTTGTTTCTAATTTTCATTTATCTCGATAACTTTTACTTCATCACTTAATATTAATACCGCATTTTATGCAACTTTTTTTTACCTATAAATCACTACATTTGCGCTCTATTTAGCTACGACAGTACACGGGTGTGAAGCATTGAAAATCTTTGAAGGGACTCGTCTGCCTAGTCAACAGGGTAATACAATTTATGACCGACAGGCCAACACACCCTCGTACCCTCTAAAATTTTGCAAAGAAAACTTGTTTTTATCTTAGTGACCTACATATTTCGTATATTCCTTGAAATTACACGCTGTTTCAAAATATAGTTACAAAATACAGTGTGTCCAAAATATTGTTTCCGTTTTGAACAGTAGCAAACAGTTTCCGTTTCCGCATTGAACAGTTTCCGTTTCCGCGTTAGACAGTTTCCGTTTTATTCAGGAAAAATTACACATAATATATACAAATTTCGCCGGGACCAATAAATTGTTCCGAAATAGACAGGATTCCGGATTATTCAGGTTCCGATTTGAACAGGTTTCACTGTATATTGTAAATAGTGAAAATAGTGTATTCTAGTGTATATAGTTTAAATAATATAAACTGTAAATATTAGTGTAATTATTAAAGAAGTCTATGTTTTTCCTGCCCAACTTGACACTACAGAAGTCGCTAAGCAGACACAAGTGCTTGCTACATGAACGCAACTTCATCCGCTACAGTAAAAACTCCAGTAATACTTTACGTCTCTAGAATATGGTCTTTCTTCAAATATAACTTTTGTGGAATATGATTTTCATTTTTAATACATCGATTGTCTTATTGAACACTAAACTGTAATATTGTTTACTCTTGGAATTACATGTAACTAAACACATCTACATTTTGTTGTTACTACGAGGCGCGTCCATAAAGTAACTTTCCCACTCGTCCCACAGCTAGCAAACCATATGTTGCGCGAAGCGACTGCGTGTACGTGATAGAGTAATGTTCTGGCATGGCGCACTCACTAGCGGAACTTCCCGAGTGCTCTCAGTAGCTTCGTTGCATTGATTGAAGATGGACTTTCATATTCCAGCTCTCGTCGCAATGATAAAGTTTTTGAATGCACAGGGCATAGCGCCGATTGAAATTGATCGTCAGCTCTGCCAGGTCTATGGGCAAGCAGATGGTGCGTTGCTGCTGTAGACAATTTTCAGCAGAACGCCTAAATGTGCATGACGAGGAGAGCAGTGGGAGGCCAACAATCATCACAGACGACCTTGTGGAGCAACGCACCATCTGCTTGCTCATGACGTTAGGCCCATAGAACCTGGCACAATCGGCGTTATGACCCGTGCATTCAAAAACTTTATCACTGATCGCACTTCACATGCGGCGGGAGCTGGAATAGGAACGTCCAACTTCAACCAATGCAACGAAGCTACTGAGAGCACTCGGGAAGTTCCGCTAGCGCATGCGCCATGCAAGGACATTACTCTATCACGTACACACAGTCGCTTCGCGCAACATATGGTTTGCTAGCTGTGTGACGAGTGGGAAAGTTACTTTATGGACACACCTCGTATCATTATTATTATTATTATTATTATTATTATTATTATTATTATTATTATTATTATTATTATTATTCAATTGTTTTCTGTGTTGCTGTTATATTTGCTACGCATTTTATATTGGTTGACTGGAAGAGAAGGCCTTATGGTTTTAACTCCGTACAGTGAAAATAAATTAATTAAATATATGAACAAATAATTTAAATTACAGGAAACATCATCGAAGTATCAATCTTTACCATTAGAATGCATCGTAAACAGTCTATGAGGTCTAGTTTTGAATCATGTATAGAATGTCAACTTCAGCACTAACATGATGCTATGGCATGCGTAAAATATGACGTCACGTCAATATAGTCTATGAATAGGTAACTTTATCTCCGTACACCCTGGGACAAAATTCGGTCGCTAGTTATGATGTAAGTGGCAGTGTCAGTGGCAGTCCCGGGTCAATTTGCTGCAAATTTCAAACTCAAGAGGATTTTAGAAAATTGGAAATTTTTCCTAAAGAGAAGAAAGAAAACAATCTGGATTTTAATACGTGAATGAGATGTCACAATTTGTTTAAACAAAAATTAATAAGTTATTTCCACAAGAAGCCTTTCAGATATTTCTAACTCTATCCCAAAATTCATTGATCTAAGTCAGCGGTGACCAAAGCGGGTGTCGTGATTACATCGTGTAATCACAGACATTCAAACGAGTACGAGGAGTTTCCTGTACATTGCTGTGTGTTTCATTCACGTACTGAAGGCAAGCAGTGGTGGTACTATGTCGCTCTACAAACTCTGTCTCTACAAGCAGTAAGAGGTGGTTTCGTAAAGAATGAGAAAAAGAACTTCTTTGTTGTTCTGTCGGACAAAATGTAATATGGTTACTTTGCGCAACAGTTCAATTAGGAGTATATAGAAACATTAATTGCCACACTGAATAATGTATTATTATTATTATTATTATTATTATTATTATTATTATTATTATTATTATTATTATTGACCATTAAGTATATGTTTCTATAATTCTTCTGTACCTGCATGAATATTGATATTTTTAGATCTTTCCCCTAGAAGGATAAAATTATTAGGTTTTATCTCAATTTTAATCTTCTTAATCTTTAGATGAGGGTAATTATTTATTAGTTATTCATTTAATAATAATATTCTAGAAAAACTGATTCAATATTATGTGCCAACGAACTGTTAAACGCCAAGAACTGACATGTCTTAAATGAGCCGTTCAGAGCAAAAGTGGTGTAAGTCAAAATTGGGTAATGACGGTTAAAGTAAAAATACTGTAAAATACAGCACAAAGTAGCAATTAATATATCCTTCTTGCTATCCACTGACTACTAATAGTTTAAATAAATTGAATATTAATTGCTTCTTTGCGCTGTATTTTACAGAATGTTTACTTTAACTGTCATTACCCATTTTTGACTTACACCACTTCTGGTCTGAACGGCTCATATCATAGCCAAGAAGAGAAAGATGACATAAATAAATGTAAGGAAGTCAGCTACCTAATGGGGTTTGAAATATCTCGTGCTCTAAAGCCTTTTAATAGAACAGAATTTCTCAAAAGTATAATGATTAAAATAACTTAGTCTACATACATAACTTGTCCATAAGAAGTTTTTAATTTTGAAAAATTACGACTTTCTCGAACAAGAATCGAGAGAAGAATTTAGAAAATTTCTGATTATATTCAAGAGGAAGGTTAAAAAAAGAAGCAAGAAAAATCGTATATTATTCACTGGCTCTTGATGACAGCAGTGACATTACTGATACAGCAAAGCTCAAGATTTTTATCCGCGGGATTGATCAAGATGTTAGTACAGGAACCACCACTGGTTGTAGTTTTCATGCCAAGTACCTTTCCTCCGTCTCCTTAGTTCATAGGCTGTCTGTCACATGTAATAACTGCAGCTCGAGTTTTGGTCACCGCTGATCTAAGTACATTCATTCTGGAGTAATTAATTTTTCTCCTACAAAAAATGTAATTTTTCAATAAGTTTTCATAGCAGAAAAAAAGTTAGGCCTATATAATTGTTTAAAAGATAGAGGGATTGGGTTTGTAGTAAAAAATTTCATTTCTTCACAGACATTAGGTCCCTATATAAACATAAGGGTTTTTCACTGAAGTATAAGAACAGCTGGCTACGGACTGGAAGGTCCGGGGTTCGATCCCAGGCGGTGGCAGGATTTTTTCTCGTTGCCAAACTTTCAGAACGGCCCCAAGGTTCACTCAGCCTTCTATGAAATTGAGTACCGGGTCTTTCCCGGGGGTAAAAGGCGGTCAGAGCGTGGTGCCGACCACACCACCTCATTCTAGTGCCGAGATCATGGAAAGCATGGGGCTCTACCTCTATGCCCCCAAGTGCCTTCATGGCATGTTACGGGGATACCTTTACCTTTTATAAGAACAGAAGTGCAACATCTCTTTCAAAGACGTGTCCTTAAACTTCTGGTAGAAACTGTATAAGTACATAGCTACAAACTATACCGTCTATACGACGTGTTTTTTCGTCTATGTAATTTTGCAAAGTTGGAAACTTTCAACTTCACCACAGGATTAAAACGCCTGAAAGTTGTACCAAATGAGCCATGTTCTCCTTTATTACAACTAGGTCTATTAGTACGACATCATATGAAGAGAATGAAAAATTTATTAAAATTATAATAAATCATGCAGAGAGCTGACAGACATGTATTTCCTATTCCTCTGGGGCAATAAAAATACTTACAAGATGTTTAAGTGGTAAGGAAATGAAATGTCTGAATTCGACAGAATCGCGTGTTTATAAAATGCTTGAGGGAGATATTCAAATTTTAATTCTCATGTTCAGGAACAACAGAGACTTCTATTTATTGGCAACTTGGGGCGACCACATGACACAGTTATGAATTCCCCTTTTTATTATAGATTTGAAGCTAAAATCAAATTTACACAAAGGCAATGGGAGTCCTCGAACACGGCTCGGGTCTTTGTGTAAAACTTGGAGAAATCAGTTCTCACCGTGGTGAATAGACCCGGCCAAGAAGGCAGGGCGTACGTCTCCATGTGTAACAGTCGCCACACGAAACCAAACCTAAAGCAGCGATTGCCAGATTGGTTCATAGTCTTTATGCATAACAGTAAAGCTTTGTCGTCCTCGGTGGTCGTGGTTTAATGTTTTCCATCGGATCCTTAATTTTCGAGTCCAAATTCAGAAATATTCGTGAATTTGCAGACGTCTGATCCTGATGATGATTGTATGGATCTGATTTGTAGGTTTTTATCTATTTCTTTCTTTGCTTCTGAACTCCTAATTTATTCAATACTTTTCCCAATCATTTATTTATTTATTTATTTATTTATTTATTTATTTATTTATTTATTTATTTATTTATTTATTTATCTATTTATTTATTTATTTTAACTAGCTAGCTAGTGAGTACAAATTAAATTTATAAAACAAAAATAAAGATCGTAGGAGTCGTAGGGGAGAGTCGGGTAGTATCGGACATCGGGTAATATCGGACAGTGCGTTTCTTTCATCTACCACCATATGGTAGTACCTGAATGACATGGTTACGTTTCTCTATACGACATCACAGAAACGTAACCATGTCAATCAGGTACTATCATCGTGTGGTAGATGAAAGAAACTCACTGTCCGATATTACCCGATGTCCGATACTACCCAACTCTCCCCTACATGTGAATTCTGTTGAACCTAAAAAAACCTAAATTGGACCTTAGTACCTATTTATTTATTTATTTATTTATTTATTTATTTATTTATTTATTTATAACTAGCTAGCTAGTGAGTACAAATTAAATTTATAAAACAAAAATAAAGATCGTAGGAGTCGTAGGGGAGAGTCGGGTAGTATCGGACATCGGGTAATATCGGACAGTGCGTTTCTTTCATCTACCACCATATGGTAGTACCTGAATGACATGGTTATGTTTCTCTATGCGACATCACAGAAACGTAACCATGTCAATCAGGTACTATCATCGTGTGGTAGATGAAAGAAACTCACTGTCCGATATTACCCGATGTCCGATACTACCCAACTCTCCCCTACATGTGAATTCTGTTGAACCTAAAAAAATCTAAATTGGACCTTAGTACCTATTTATTTATTTATTTATTTATTTATTTATTTATTTATTTATTTATTTATTAACTAGCTAGCTAGTGAGTACAAATTAAATTTATAAAACAAAAATAAAGGTAGTAGGAGCCGTATATGTGAATTCTGTTGAACCTAAAAAAACCAAAATTGGACCTTAGTACCTATAAAAAACCTAAATCATTGTTGATAACCGTTATCCTTTATCTATTGCGTTATATAGCCTATTGATTTTTTTTTTATTTTGGGAGAAATATGAATACATTTCGAGAGAGAGAGAGAGAGAGAGAGAGAGAGAGAGAGAGAGAGAGAGAGCACTCTCGACGTAGAGGAGGCTGCCTCAACCCATAAGGAAAAATCTGTACTTAACAGTGATAACATCTATGGCTCCCTTGCTTTTCTCAAGGCACATTTCAGTGACCTTCCAAAATATATTGAGTACTTGAAATCTTCGTCGCTGCAAATGAAAGGTGCAATTGGTGTCATTAACTAGCGTCTACAGAAACAAGTACCAGGACCTGTGAGTGAATGAAAAATGTGTGCTCCATTCTCCATTGAGAAAGCTTCAATTGTCAGTTACCGTGGGTACAGTACCTGCTGCAGTGGTAGCGATGAAATTTGTACCTATGACGTCTTGTGTTGTCAAAAGAACCTTTTAACCCTTGAAATGTATTTTGAGAGACAATACAAAAAACTTCAGTCAAGAATCTTGAAAAGAATTTGGCCATATATTGCAACCAGGAACAGTACCAGTAAATAATGTTGTTTTGTTTGTTTGTTTGTTTGTTTGTTACTTTTTAAAATAATTCTTGATCAAGTTTGAACAAATTGAATTCAAATGTTGTGTGTGTACTGTACCTTTTATCTATTGAAAATTTAAATTAATGTTGTTATATCAAGGCAAATTATATTAGATAAAATGTTAATTGTTACAATAATTTATTCAAACTAGAAATGATATTAAATGGAAAGGAGCAAACATTTCGAATCTTATAAATTTCGATAAATAGTTTGGTTCTTGAAAAGGTTAATTTCGTGGTCCATGTTGCCTTAATAAATAAGATATATTTATGTTTTAAAAAATAACTTAAGGATACATTTTTAACGATCGGGCAGTTTTTACGACCCCTTTTACAGGCTGGATATAAAACCTAAAAAAAATCTAATTCACCTACTCCAAAAACCTAAAATGGTCTTTTTAAAAATCTAAAAATCCAGTCCCTAGTGATTAGTTTTGCCAAATTCTATAATTGTACTGATATAATTGCGATTTTTTTTTTTAACATTTCGTCTTTTTAACTAGGCCTAATTCATTTTACTAAAATAGAAAATTACATAATTTTTAATCTAACAAGAAAGGCGGTATTTGTGCAACTAGCACCTCAATTTATCGGTGCTGTTACAAAACCTGTAAAAAGAAAATGCTAAAAGAATGCCTAGTGAGCCAATTTTCCTGAAAATGTTCCGATTTATTTTAATTTTCTGGAAAATTTTCGTCATTAGCTGATCTGTATACAGTAGCGTCTGAATCTATATCTATTACCTAATGGATTTCTTTATCAAACATTATTTTTCCATTCCTTATTCTGCAGTGATTAATCGATATTATTAGCCTACTTTTTAAAATATCCTACCTACTTGCGAGACAGACTACCAGATGTCACTAACAGTAGGACCAACTGCAACCCAAAACGCCATATATATAATTTAAATCAAGTTTCCCTGTTAAATTGTGACATTGAAAAGCGGCTTCCGACTCGGGGTGGCGGGACCAGTTCGTGCGGTGCTCCACTGCCCCTGAGCCCCTGCTACCGGGCTCAGCTGCACGACGAAACAAATGACGGTGATCAATTGGACGTCAGAACACTGGCCGGTCACGTAACACGTGATCAAGATCCCTGCCTCACCCATATTATTAAGTTATCAATATTAAAACACGGCTCATCGGGCAAGGCTTCCGGGTAAGATAGGGATATGTGAGTTCTGGACAACACCATCAGATAACGCACTAGTTCTCGAGGCTGGAGGAGAGAAATTAATGTTTACATCGAATTGTGTAGCTGCGGAACAGATTGATGTCTTAGTACTACAGAAAAGACTACGAAATTATATAGTAATAGCAGTCGCTGTAGTAGTACAACAGTAACTGTAACTGTAGAAGCAGATAGTAGTATTAGCAGTAGCAGTAGTGGAAGGAGATATCGTATATCAGACATCTCACAAATGCAGTAGTAGCATTACCAAAGTAGTAGTAGTAATAGACCTAGAAGTAGTAGTAGGCCAAGTAATAGTAGTAGACCAAGTAGTAGTAGTAGTAGTAGTAGCAGTAGTAGTAATAGGCCTAATAGTAGTAGTAGTAGGCCTAACAGTAGTAGTAGTAGTAGTAGGCCAAGAAGTAGTAGTAGTAGTAATAGCCCAAGAAGTAGTAGTAGACCAAGTAGTAGTAATAGTAGGCCAAGAAGTAGTAGTAGACCAAGTAGTAGTAGTAGTAGTAGTAGTAGTAGGCCAAGAAGTATTAGTAGACCAAGTAGTGGTAGTAGTAGTAGGTCAAGAAGTAGTAGTAGACCAAGTAGTAGTAGTAGTAGTAGGCCAAGAAGTAGTAGTAGACCAAGTAGTAGTAGTAGCAGTAGTAGGCCAAGAAGTAGTAGTAGACCAAGTAGTAGTAGTAAGGCCTAATAGCAGTAGTAGTAGAAGTAGTAGTAGTATTAGGCCAAGAAGTAGTAGTAGTAGTAGTAATAGCCCAAAAAGTAGTAGTAGTAGTAGTAGTAGTAGTAGTAGTAGTAGTAGTAGTAGTAGACATTGACTCGATTGTGACATGGACAAAGAAATTCCATCTTAATATCAATCCTGGAAAGACACAAGCAATCATATTAGGACACAAATGGCAAACCGACGCTGTAAAGCAACTCGACATTTCCCCCGTTAAAGTAAGTACAGTGCATATCCCTTTCAGTTCTTCGGTAAAAAATCTTGGCATTCACATGGATAATAATCTCAACTGGGACATGCAAATCACAGAAACCTGCAGAAAAGTATATTCTATTATTCATGTGCTAAAAGGGATAAATGTTCATCTTCCCTCTTGCTTAAAAAAGTCCCTTGTGCAGACCCTTGTATTTCCCTATTTTGACTATGCTGACATTTTACTGACTGACCTTTCCAGCGACAACAAAATGAAACTTCAACGTGCTCATAATTTGTGTGTACGTTTTGTAAGCAATGTTCGTAAATATGATCATATTACCCCATCCCTGGAAGCAATAGGTTGGCTTAAACTAGATAAGAAAAGAAATTTACATTCACTTCTCTTTCTCTTCGAAATCTTGAACTCTTCTATTCCTTCGTGTCTGTCGTCTCGCTTCACTTACCTTTCTTCCCACCACAATCTGAACACACGCTCTCGCCATGAAACAATACTAACAATACCATCCCATCGCACCTCCTCATACTCATCCTCTTTCACAATAGCCCTGGCAAGACTCTGGAATTCGTTACCTGCTAGCATCAGGGACTGTCGAAATAAAATTGAATTCAAACGCAAACTTACTAGGCACTAATTGAGACTCGTTCAGACATGGTTTCTTGTAAATAGTTCTTTTAATCTACCACAAAATATCTCAATATCCGGTAATTTCATCACTATAGAATTTTGTTATTCTAGGTTTAATTTGTAATTTAGTAAATACAAAAATATTCTTTGTTCTTAACTTCTATGATAAAATGTCTAGCTTTCATTAATCAGGTATTCTTGTCGCACTTTAATTTTATTGTAATTGTAATTGTAAATTTAATATTAATTGTAATCTTATTGTTCATGTTATAGTTGTAATCCCCTGGTAGAGGGGCAGAGAAGGCCTGACGGCCTTATCTCTACCAGTTAAATAAATAAATCTAATCTAATCTAAATCTAATCTAATCTAGTAGTAGTAGTAGTAGGCCAAGAAGTAGTAGTAGACCAAGTAGTAGTAGTAGTAGGCCAAGAAGTATTAGTAACCCAAGTAGTGGTAGTAGTAATAGTAGTAGTAGGTCAAGAAGTAGTAGTAGACCAAGTAGTGGTAGTAGTAGTAGTAGTAGGCCAAGAAGTAGTAGTAGACCAAGTAGTGGTAGTAGTAGTAGGTCAAGAAGTAGTAGTAGACCAAGTAGTGGTAGTAGTAGGCCAAGAAGTAGTAGTAGACCAAGTAGTGGTAGTAGTAGTAGGTCAAGAAGTAGTAGTAGACCAAGTAGTGGTAGTAGCAGTAGTAGTAGGCCAAGAAGTAGTGGTAGACCAAGTAGTGGTGGTAGTAGTAGTAGGTCAAGAAGTAGTAGTAGGTCTAGTAGTAGTAGGCCAAGTAATAGTAGTAGACCGAGTAGTGGTGGTAGTAGTAGTAGTAGTAGTAGTAGGCCAAGAAGTAGTAGTATACCAGTAGTAGCAGTAGTAGTAGGCCAAGTAGTAGTAGTAGCAGCAGTAGTAGAGGGCCAAGTAGTTGTAGTAGTAGACCAAGTAGTGGTGGTAGTAGTAGTAGTAGTAGGCCAAGAAGTAGTAGTAATATACCAGTAGTAGCAGTAGTAGTAGGCCAAGTAGTAGTAGTAGTAGTAGTAGTAGCAGCAGTAGTAGTAGTAGTAGGCCAAGAAGTAGTAGTATACCAGTAGTAGTAGGCCAAGTAGTAGTAGTAGTAGCAGCAGTAGTAGAGGGCCAAGTAGTTGTAGTAGTAGGCCAAGTAGTAGTAGTAGGTCAAATAGTTGTAGTAGTAGACCAAGTAGTAGTAGTAATAGGCCAAGTAGTAATATTAGTAGTAGGGCAAGTAGTAGTAGTAGTAGGCCTAGTATTAGTAGTAGTAGTAGTAGGCCTAGTAATAGTAGGTCAAGTAGTAGTAGCAGTAGTAGTAATAGGCCAAGTAGTAATAGTAGTAGGGCAAGTAGTAGTAGTAGGCCTAGTATTAGTAGTAGTAGTAGTAGTAGTAGGCCTAGTAATAGGTCAAGTAGTAGTAGTAGTAGGCCTAGTAGTAGTAGTAGTAGTAGTAGTAGTAGTAGTAGTAGTAGTAGTAGTAGTAGGCAAAGTAGTAGTAGTCGTAGAACATGGTATAAATGCGAAATATGCCCAGACACTGTCAAAATAAGTAATTTTATGTTTAAAAGTTTGTTAAGTAGTCTATATTACTGTAGGCCTAGTTTTTAATCCACGATAAAATGCGAAATTCAGTACAGAATGTGAAATGTGTGTGTTGTTAAATGTACTATTATCTCTAGTTATCAACTAATCTGTCTGCTGCTGGTGGTGAAATATTGATTGTCTATGCGATCTCTTAGGTTCATTGTTGACTTACAAACAAATTAAGTGGTATTGGGTGATTGTGATTGAGTAACAAGATAGATCGGGATAAAATCACACCATATCCTTTGGCATATTTGTTAATATTTACCATTCCACTATAATTGTATGTTTCTTTACTTAGCCTACTTATTATTTTCAAGAGTTTTTACTAGAAAATCTACAAAAGACACCTGTTAACACAATGATGATATTAAACTTCTACCACCAAACTTTCCATAAAAAATTATCCATCCTGAAACGTTACAAAATGTTAACTATCATTTTTAAAGAGCTAAATTTTAAATTTCAAGTTGCTAAAATTTACCATGGTTACATCAGATGCTTGTCTATGCAGATGACGTGAATATGTTAGGAGAAAATCCACAAACTATTATGGAAAACACGGGAATTTTACTTGAAGCAAGTAATGAGATAGGTTTGGAAGTAAATCCCGAAAAGACAAAGTATATGATTATGTCTCGTTACTAGAACATTGCACGAAATTAAAATAGAAAAATTAGAAATTTATCCTTTGAAGAGGTGGAAAAATTCAAATATCTTGGAGCAACAAAAATAAATATAACTGACATTCGGAAGGAAATTAAACGCAGAATTCAATATAGGAAATGCCTTTTATTATTCGGTTGAGAAGCTTTTGTCATCCAGTCTGCTCTCAAAAAAGCTGAAAGTTAGAATTTATGAAACAGTTATATTACCCGTTCTTCTGTATGGTTGTGAAAATTAATTCCCACTTTGAGAGAGAAACAGAGATTTAAGGTTTTTGAGAATAAGGTGCTTAAGAATTTATTTGAGGCTAAGAGGGATGAAGAGAGTTACAGAACTCAGAACTGCACTCATTATATTCTTCACCTGACATAATTAGGAACATTAAATCCAGACGTTTGGAATGGCAGGGCATGTAGCACGTATTGACTAATCCATAAATGCATGTAGTGTGTTAGTTGGGAGACCGGAGGGAAAAAGACCTTTAGGGAGGCCGAGACGCAGATGGGAGAATAATATAAAAATGGATTTGAGGGAGGTGGGATATGTTGATAGAGACTGGATTAATCTTGTTCAGGATAGGGACCGATGACGAGCTTATGTGAGGGCGGCAATGAACTTCCGGGTTCTCTAGAAGCTCTAAATAAGTAATTAAAATCTTACTTACTTAGTACTTACTTACAAATGGCTTTTAAGGAACCCGAAGGTTCATTGCCGCCCTCACATAAGCCCGCCATCGGTCCCTATCCTGAGCAAGATTAATCCAGTCCCTATCATCGCTCCCCACCTCCCTCAAATCCATTTTAATATTATCCTCCCATCTACGTCTCGGCCTCCCTAAAGGTCTTTTTCCCTCCGGTCTCCCAACTAACACTCTATATGCATTTCTGGATTCGCCCATACGTGCTACATGCCCTGCCCATCTCAAACGTCTGGATTTAATGTTCCTAATTATGTTAGGTGAAGAATGCGTGCAGTTCTGTGTTGTGTAACTTTCTCCATTCTCCTGTAACTTCATCCCGCTTAGCCCCAAATATTTTCCTAAGAACTTAATTCTCAAACACCTTTAACCTATGTTCCTCTCTCAGAGTGAGAGTCCAAGTTTCACAACCATACAGAACAACCGGTAATATAACTGTTTTATAAATTCTAACTTTCAAATTTTTTGACAGCAGACGAGATGACAAAAGCTTCTCAACCGAATAATAACAGGCATTTCCCATATTTATTCTGTTTAATTTCGTCCCGAGTGGCATTTATATTTGTTACTGTTGCACCAAGATATTTTAACTTTTCCACCTCTTCAAAAGATAAATTTCCAATTTTTATTTTTCCATTTCGTACAATATTCTCGTCACGAGACATAATCATATATTTTGTCTTTTCGGGATTTACTTCCAAACCTATCTCTTTACTTGCTTCAAGTAAAATTCCCTTGTTTTCCCTAATCGTTAAGTAATAAAAAATCTACTATCTCTAAATATGAGCTTCAAGAGATCCGTGACACTCAAAAGGCTGGAAACCACTGCCCTAGTACCAAGCTGCCGGAAGGGCGGTTGACAATAACAGAATAACTTGAAAGGAGACGTATGAAAATCCTCATTCACTCATACCGGCAGGAGTTTGCTCGTCGTGTGGGTTAAATGCATCTAATTCTACCCCGGTTCGCATTTGGTAGGTAGTTATACCCACGCCGAGAAAACGCGTTCTTAAATCACCTTTGCACTCAGGCCAGTAATCTAATAAATTAATCTAAAATAACACTCTGCAAATTTATTAAGCTGTGCTCTTTGTCAACTGTCACCAGCCTCATTATTAAACACACGAACCCACTTTATTAATACGGCAATCGGCATTGTTAGGTGGCTCGCATGCCCGCGTGGAGTTAGTTACGTCCTTTGTGTTGCGTGGCCCCCGCTGAATTAAATTCTAGAGAATCCCATAGCTCACCTGATGTATGACTAACCTGGATCATTCCGCAGGACGGAGGATGGACGTGCCACGCATTCTGATGAATTGCAATATTTCAACAAAAGAAGAACGCGAACAGATTGAAAAATGCTGTTTTTTTAATAGGCGGTAAATTTAATTTCTTGTATTTTCTTAATTTTCTACACAATCTTAAAAATTCTAGCACTGGCTTATTACTAGAGACCGGAATCTTAACCACCACTCTTTGAAGTTAAGTGAGTACGGAGTTTGTGCAATGAGCCAAATGACTTGAAGAGTAGTGGCGCGCGGTGCTGTACGATTAAAATAGACTACCTCCGCATCAAGGACGGGGCTGTGTTTTTAATAATAATAATAATAATAATAATAATAATAATAATAATAATAATACTTATCTAAATATTGGCGGGTACTTGACTGTTCGTCATCCGTCAATACGAAGAAGAATTTCACAAACATTTCACAGCGTGCGATGAAAGAGTAATGGAACGGAGAAAAATTCTCTCCGGCGCCGGGATTTGAACCCGGGTTTTCAGCTCTACGTGCGGATGCTTTATCCACTAAGCCATACCGGATACCACCCCGGCGTCGGACAGAATTATCTCTGATTGAGTTCCAACTCTTGGGTTCCCTCTAGTGGCCACCCTCTGCACTACGTCATAGATGTCTATGAACATAGGACCGAAGTCCACACATGTGCTGAGGTGCACTCGTTATGAGTGACTAGTTGGCCGGGATCCGACGGAATAAGCGCCGTCCGTTCCATTACTCTTTCATCGTATGATGACGCAGAATATCTGCATGGAAATATCATATGTGCCTCGGTACATTAAAATTATATATATTTCACAGCGTGTTTTGGGAAAGCCATTGATTTAATATTAATATGTTCAACAATTTAAGTTAGCAGGATATTATGATAATAAATGGCTAAAAAAATTTTAGTTTTGTCATTCAAATGTGCAGAAAACACTAAATAAGAAAGCAGCAGTAGCAGTACTACTACTGCTGCTGCTACTACTACTACTACTACTACTACTACTACTACTACTAGTAATAGTACTGTAGTAGTAGCAGCAGTAGCAGTAGTAGTAGCAGTAGCAGCAGCAACAGGAGTAGTAGTAGTAGTAGTAGTAGTAGTAGTAGTAGTAGTAGTAGTAGTAGTAGTACAGCGGTCATTATAGGGTCTTACACGCGCAGAATGCCCTCTTCTTAAGACCATATAAATAGCTCTGTCTTGTTACTAGAAATACAAGTGAGCAAAGTAAACCCAATGAAACAACAGAAAACAAGTTCAATAACGACTAACCTCATTCGTTAATAAAATTAAATTGTGTTTTTATATTTTCATTTCTGTAATATTAATTTACTATGAACTCTTAGTTTTATATCTGTGAAAGAAATTTTAAGATATCTATAAATTTGACCAAGTTATGTATTAAAATGTTCTGCCAGGCAAACACAATCGTAACCAACAATCTGTATTTATTTTATCGTTCATTTTCTCAAAACCATATTTTTTCAAAAATGTTTAAATCATAACTTCCATCATTTTTTGGATAAAATCATAACTTCCATCATTTTTTAGATAATTACACGCATTATATTGATTATACTTTTTCTTATATAAGAGCAGCAAATTGCAGCTTAGCTCAACCCTTATACTATGTATAACACAAATTAAAAACAGAAAAAAAAAATTCTTAAAAATTTAAATATATGAAGAAAAACATTTTTGTGCGAGATCGTGCGTATTTGCTTGTTTTCCGCACAGAACCAATACGCGGTAAATGTGAAATACCACATTCAGTATTCCCAACCTAACACACTTACAGTAGTAATAATTATAAATTGGAAACTTACCACTGCAATTTCACCTAAATTGCAATGTTAATTATTGTTTTTAAATATTTGCAAAAATTAAGTAAAGTCTACTACTCCACGAAACTTACTGCATTCCTGATACAAGTAACATTAAGGAAGCCGTGAAAAAATCAATAAGATTCCAGGTGCCGATGTTATTACTGCAATATGTTATATAAATAATACTGTTAAAATATTAAAATGAAAAATAAATCATTACATAACCTTACCGTTTGTTTTAAGTTCGCATTTATAGACTGGGGGGAAATAAAAGACAGACGTATATCGCAGCCTGCTGGAGTATATAGTAAACACAGACAACATTTTATAGCAACAATGTTGAAGAAAGACGTTTTGGTGTTCCGAAGTTGCCGTCATTAAACAGAAACCAACATGGAGATTTCATTGCAACTAATTAGAAATTCGTCTTTCAGGTATGTAATAAACGATCTTCGCATAAAATAATGTACGATACACGAGCGGTATGTTTGTTTTCATGTTCTCGGAAATTAAAAAAGCTCAACTACGTTTCGCTTTTTCAATCTTTTCCTCGACCATGAAAACGTCAACATACCAACATACAACTTGTAATGTATATTACTATTCTTTTTCTTCTTTTTTTTCGAGTGCAGATAGCCTAATCATTGTGCTAGCATTTGTTGCTTTCAAGACAAAAAAAAATTACCAAAAAAATTTGTTCTACGATAGTACGTAAAGTTACACTTTCCCCATTGTTATCAGTGCGTAAAGTGAGCCTTTATACCACTAGTGCGTAAAAAAGTAAGTAATCACTTTACGCCACTGCTATTCATATTACACACTGCCACAAGAAATGGAGTATTCAATGTGCAAACGTCATTCTATAAGAAATTAATGCATTACGTCGATTTGTCATGACGTAAATATTACACGTAGCATAAATAAGTAACAAATTTAACATTCATATTTACATTTTAGCCCTTATTATTCTGCTGTTACATATGTAATAGCTCTACTTATTGCAACAAGATACAACATTCAATTTTTCCTAGACGGTTTGTAAATTATATCCGGTTTAGACAACCATGAAATCGTGATAATGAATAAAACAAACTGTCATTCTATGGTTTCTTAATGGTTCTGAGTTTAGATGGGCATGACATCGTGATCTTATAACCGATCTAACTTAAAATATGTATTTAATATAAATTTGTGCTATTGAACAAAAAACATTGTATGATACATATTTGTAAAATTATCTTTTGGCCCTCGTGTGTTTGTGAAACTCGACTTCGCCTCGTTTCAAAAACTTTACACTCGTTCCAAAAAGAGAACTTTTACGAACTTGTTTATCATAAATAATAACTATGCAATTTAGAGAGGAATTTTTTTAAAGAGCACTTTGGTACAAATCGTAAAATAAAAATTAGGTCTATGAACATGCACAATTCTAGAATATATATAAGTAGACAATTCGTTTTTAGATTGAAGAGCAATTTTCATACTTTAAGTATAAAAAAATTCATCAAAATAGGGCTTATGATTATGGAGAAATAAAATTGATAAACATAGAAATTTTTAATAGTGAAAGTATAATGTAATCCATTAAGCAATTCTGATTTCAGCAAAGTTTTTGCAACTTGTGATATCACCAGGCATGGTGATGTTGGTAAGAAGCATTCTGATACATCCCAAAGGAATCAGAATGTATTTTGAGGGCTTTACGTCATCTCAAAAAGAATCCTAATGTAAAGTAGCTATGTCCCTGTGCTTCCTGATTCCTTCCCATAATAACATTAAACTTACATAGATAAAGAGCTGGATGCACGTCTTTAGATATCCGGTAAAACAAACGACTGATAATTAGGAAGAGAAGACTTCATTTTTATTACATGAGAATCCAATTAGAGTTTATTAACTGGCCACAAAATCTTCGTTGTTGGCTCCCTTCTCTGAATTCAGCATTGAAGTGGGATTTATTAGGAAACAAGGCGTGGGGAGATATTTAGTAACGGAATCCGTGTAAGAGCCACTTATCGCAAGAAATATCTGAGGCACGTCCTTGTATCTTCCACAGTACACATTTGTAAGCTTACACCCATAATATCCGACTCTCACCTGGGGCAAAATTTAAGAAACAGACTAAAATACATAAAAAAAAGAGAAGAGGAGCTTCATATTTTGTCTTGTAACAGGATTCCACGGAAGCCGAAAGTCCGTCCTTTTCTCTCGCCGCGGCGGCCACCATGATGGAAAACACGGAGAAGAGCGCTGACAAAACGGTTTAGAAGAAATTTACAACATTCTGGTCAGTTTAAAAGGCGACTACTCAATTCCGGCACCACGGGGGCGGGTCACCCTCACATCTGCCGCCCGTCTAACCCCCTAACAGATGAGTGAGACCATCCCTTGTGTAAAAATTGCTAAGAGGTCGTTTTTCACTCCTGGATATGATTTGATGGGAAATTGGACAGCATTCTGACCGCCGTCTCCTTCTCAAAGGAGAAAAAAGGTAGGTACAGTTGCATTCAAAATCCTATGTTGGCCTTTGTTTGAGGGGCATTCTAGCGGTGTTAACAGATGTAGTGTTATTCAAAAGTCAGACAGCTCTGGAATTGCCGAATCTTTGGAAATAGGGTTCACTTAAAATAAAGACACCATACCATTGATAAAAGATTGGAGTTCAGTCGTATACTTGCTTTTACTTCAGATATTTAATTTTGCCGGATTGACAACACTTCTAGTCAGCACGTCGCTGTCGTTCTATTTCGAATTATTCCGACTATTTTGAGAATAATTTTTATTGTCCAGTATATTTAAAAGAAAATGCGATCTGCAAGAGTTATTGTTATTATTATTTATTTTGATATGGTAAATATCTTAAGACACATTATGGACCAAACAGTTATATTTTTCAATTTACTTTTTCCTTATAGAATACATTTTTTCCCTTTTTTATTTATTTAATCTGACAGGATTAAGGCCATAAGGCATCTCTTCCATCCTACCAGATAGCACTTATAGCCTAAATACAAAAAAAAAAAAAAAAAAAAAAAAAAAAAAAACACTGATGAAAATAATACAAACTAAATTAAGGCCCTATAGAGGGTCAACAGGGTCAAAAGAACACTATAAGGCTTCATCAAGTTAATACAAGAAAGAAAAACAGACATAGCAATGATGACAGTGCTAACTAATAATAATAATAATAATAATAATAATAATAATAATAATAATAATAATAATAATAATAATAATAAATACATTACATATTAATTATTGTCAATTCTACAACAGCATAGTTAGACTACAATATTTATTATATGTCATGGGTTAACCCGAAGTTCCGCAATCTAACAGGTGTTCAACAAGCAATTCCATGAACTAGAATGTGATTGAAATTTGAATTTTGATATTGTCCGACAGTCTCTGACATGGTCAGGGAGAGAATTCCAGAGGCGTGGAATCGATATGCTGAAAGATGATGAGTAGAAGGATGTTCTGTGGAGAAGAATAGAGAGAAGGTACATGTTCCGGGTTCGAGGTAGTGAAAGGTAAACAAAACGAGATGCTAGGTAAGAGGATGTGGAGGTGTGGATGATTTTAAATAGTAATAAGAGGGAGTTGAAGAATCTTCTTTCTTTAAGTGGATTCCAAGACAACTATTCTAGTGACGGTGTTACATGATCGAATTTTCTAATGTTACAGACGAAACGAACACAGATATTGTGAACACGCTGTAGTCTATGGGCAAGATCAGTATTTAGATTCGTGAATATAGAATCGCAATAATCGAAATAGGGCATCACTAAAGTTTGCTTATGGTGAAAAAACGTCTTGGATATCTGTAATATTGTTCGAGATATGTCCCTAATATTCGCACACGTCACTTCAGCTGTCTTTAAATTATGCTTTCTCGCTCGCTTTCCGAAACTTTAATTTCTACATATGCTTTCCTTGATAACGGAAATAAAAAATGATATTTTAATTAAACTTTGCATGTTTGTGTGTTTTGACAATTTATCAACAGTAATCTCACTAGAGGTTTTGATTTATCTAGAGAAAATCAAAAATCGAGTGGGATTTAATTGACTATTACACGATTAGAAGAAAGTAGGCTATATTAGAAGTAACAAAGTGTACAATAAAATATTAATTGGCTTACGAAAATACAACTGTCTTCAAATGTATTATTGTACCATCTCAACATTACGCTAGATGGCAGTAGTGTTTAATGATGTTTTCTTGTTACCGGTATCAGTTGTGCCAACTATGGAATCATCATTGAGCTCTGTGGACTGTTACTAGTCAAGAAGGCTTTGTTGATTCAGTTTCATTTTTATTAAAACATTTGCATTCCATTTCAATCATCCGGATGCCAGTAATCAACGTCACTTGACAGATGATTTTCAATAAATCTTAGTACCGTAGTTATTAAACAATCTCTGATACGTGACTATCCATAATATCATATAGCAGAAGCTATAACAAACATAACCTAAATAATATAAATGAGTGTTAGAAAAGTTCTAATTAGGGATGATGAAATAAACAAGAAACGTTTTAATTAACGATGATGAAACAAAAAATAAACATGGATAATTTTAAAAGAAACAATTATTGAAAGTACAATTTTCAAATTTGAATGTTTTAGTGGTTGGTGGATCAGTTGATGTTATATTGGACGTGTGCGTAAAAGAAGTGAACTCGTTGGTGAACATGGTGTATCCCTCAACTCATTCAGGATTTCCGAATGGTGCTCTTCATATATGACCAGTGATCTTTATTAATTCTTGTTCTTGAATGCCAAAATGCGAGTCATATTTGAAAGTGATGTGCATCGACTGGAGTGGTTTGTAGTTTTCTGTTTTTTGACGGCCAGACCAGTGCAGTTTGAAATGTTGGCAAACAAAGAAATAAATGCTAGGGTAGTGATAAAAATAAACAAATGCTAGGGACGCGATAAAATTAAACAAATGCTAGGGACGCGATAAAATTGTGCGATAAGCGGCCATGATTGGTTGAAAGACGTCCTTTCGTACCGTTTTATTGGTCGAAAGTAGTGTGACGTAGTAAAAGTGTAATAGTCAAGATAAAGTATAATTTTAGGTATAGCATTTGTTGTTTATATTTGTGTAGATAATATTGGAAACAAAAATGTTAAAGTAAAAATGAACTGCATAGCAATTTGAGGAAAATATACTTCTTTTTTTTTTTTTTTTAAGAAATAAGTAGGCCCAATAGATTTTAATTTATATTGTTTATGTAGCTTATTTATTACAAACATTTAAAAGTAAGCATTATTTAAAAATTCATGGATTTGTGAAAGGTATTCGAAAACGCGTTTTGAGAATTGGAGCAGAGAAGAAGTATGATAGATGTATGGGATATGCTGCTGGAGCTAAATGATAGCTGTGAGCAGTATGGGATGAAGATAAATACAAATAAGACGAAGATCATAGTCATAGGAAGAGAAATAAAAAAGGTGAACTTACGAATTGTAAATGAAATAGTAGAGCAAATGGACAGTTTCAAATACTTGGAGTGCACTATAAGCAGTAACATGAGCTGCTGCCAGGAAGTCAAAAGGAGGATAGCAATGGCCAAGGAAGCTTTTAATAGAAAAAGGAGCATCTTCTGCAGAACTCTAGAAAAAGAACTAAGAAAGAGACTAGTGAAGTGCTTTCTATGGAGTGTGTCAATGTATGAGGCAGAAACAGGGACATTACGACGAAGCATTTGAAATAAGGATATGGAGAAGAATAGAACGTGTGAAGTGGACAGACAGAAAAAGAAATGAAGCTGTGTTGGAAAGAGTTGGTGAAGACATAGTGATGCTGAAACTGACCAGGAAGAGGAAAAGGAATTGGTTGAGTCACTGGCCGAGAAGAAACTGGCAACTGAAAGATGCACTGGAAGGAATGGTGAACGGGAGAAGAGTTCGGAGCAGAAGAAGATATCAGATGATAAACGACATTAAGATATATGGATCATATGAGGAGACAAAGAGGAATAATAATAATAATAATAATAATAATAATAATAATAATAATAATAATAATAATTCTTTATTTATACTGGCAGAGTTAAGGCCATAGGGCCTTCTCTTATACTCTACCAGGTAACAAAGTATACGGCTACAATCAGTTAAAATTTAACAAAAAGTTAAAGAACAGAATACTAACATATTACAAAAAAAATGATAATAGCATAATAAAAACGACGCTAAACAACATGAAAATAATACCATAATAGAAAAAAGAAAATAAAATACATTGGAATATAGTAAAAGCAACTCATTTATTACAAATGGTTAATATGGAAAACGTAAGGAAGAATATATCAAAATGGAATGTAATAAAATAATAATAATAATAATAATAATAATAATAATAATAATAAAAGAAAATTAAATAAAATTCACAATAAAAGACTATGATAATAAATTCACCAGCTGATAAAGACAACAAAAAAGGAAAAGGAAGGAAAATAAATATACAGCCTATATTTTTACAAAACTGTCGCAGAGAAAAGGGCTTATAACTGAAAGGAATCTGAATTGAAAAAGTGCAATTTTAATTTATTTTTGAAACTAGACAATGTCCGACAGTCTCTGACATGTTGTGGTAGAGAGTTCCAGAGATGAGCTGCAGAGACGGTGAAAGATGAAGAGTAGAAGGATGTTCTGTGTTTAGGAATGGAGAGTGTAATATGGTGTTGTGAGCGAGTATCTATTTCGTGATATGAGGACAAATGTTGAAAACGAGAAGCTAAGTATCTAGGGTTAGAGTTTTGAAGAATATTGAAGAGTAAAGCGAGAGAGTGAATAGTTCTTCGCAGAAAGGCAGAAAACAGAAAAGATTGGAGAAAGCTGGGTTTGCAGTGAAAGACCTGTCCTTGCGTAGTACACTGAATGAAATGAAATAACAATGTTTCTACATTTTACCACTGTGCATAGAATTGCATCCCAACTCCCTCCCGTGGTATATTTCTCGCATCCAGAGTTTGGCCGACTTTTGCATTACAGAGTGGTGCATTGTCACAATTTTACTGTTGAACTCGACTGCAATTTTCCCTGTCACCTGCTCTAGGAAGCAAATTATTCCAGGAACACGCAAATGAATTTTTCGAGGTCGTGTAGGGAAATTCCGTCATAATGTAATGATACGTAAATTAAGCTGTGTTAAGTACCCGCCATTTTACTTTTTATATAAAGTTTAATATCCGGTTACGACAATGGATTCTTCACCACAACAGCATCTGTCCGTACATCTGCTGAATGCATGCAGTACCGCAGACTGCTCGGCACAATTCCGATCTATCGCGGGAGGCATCCTACCCCCCCCCCCACACCGCGATATCGAAACCCCTTGTTATCATCAACCCGACCATCCAGCCACGAAATTGAGCGGCTTAAATGTAGTTATCAAAAATCTTCGTGAGGAATCTCCCGGGATGTTTTCTAGTTTTCCATTGTTTTAACGGTTAGACCTATGAGAACAGACAAAGATAAATTTATCCTTACTATAGGACCATTATGGAATCGCGCTGGTTCGAATCTTAATGGTGAAAGAAATTTTCTCATGAAATTTTGCCGAACGTATGGGACTGGTGCCCATGTCATGGGCTGTCGTGCCTCGGATATTGTTATAGGACCATTCAGGTCTCTAGGGTAGAGGAAGGTTAAGGCTCACACAATTTCATAAAATCAGCATTATTAGCAGTAGGGATGTCAGTCAAACGTGCTTGTCGTCTTCACCATCAAGGAAATATCCCTGGTACTAATTTCTGATAGGACCATAGTGAGAATGAGCTCTTCTTTTTCCCCCATCTTCCACTCTAAGTATTTTTCTTGTCTAGAATACTCTGCCTCTATAGGCCTATCACCGCGAACCTTCTTCTTGTCTAAACTGTGCTTATTTTGACATAGAAATATGCGTTTCTCCTTACTTGGTATGGAGGGTAACTTGGGAATTTACTGTCAACTCCTTTGTTCTCCTTTTATTCCACTTATCTCCCTGTATTCCCTTATACTCCCTGTATTTCCTTCTATCATCCATTGTTCTTCTTGTTGTGCCCTTGTGTTCCTCTTGTTCTCTTTGTAGTTCCCTTCTATTTCCCCTGTTCTTCTTGTATGCCCCTTGCTTTCCTTGTTATCGCCTTTGTTCTCCTTGCATTCCCCTTGTTCTCTCTGTATTTCCCTTGTTCTCCTTGTATTTTCCTCGTTCTTTTGCCTTCCTATTTTCTCCTTGTTTCCCTTTTATTCCTCTAGTTCTTATGTATTCCCCTTCTACTGCCCATATTTTCTCTGTATTCCACTTGGTCTCCTGTATTCCCCTTGTTCTCCTTGTACTCCCCTCGTTCTTCTTGAATTTTCCTTAGTCTCCTGTATTCCCCTTCTTCTCCTTATCGTCCCTTTGTTCTCCTTGAGTCCCCTTGTTCTCCTTGTATACCTTTTATTCTCATTGTTCTCTTTCTATTTCCTTTGTTTTTTATCCATCTTATCCTTGTATTTTCCTTATTCTCCTTCTGTTTTCCTTGTTCTCCTTGTATTTCCCTTGTTCTTGTTGTCTCCTTGTTACACAATCTGCAGCTATCCATTCGTTGTTGATCACAAGAGTGTTTGGGGAAATTCTTCACTGTTCATGACAGCTGATGTTAGATCAGTGACACCATCAGGATTATCAACTTCTGCATCTTCAACGGGTGACAGGTCTGGTACATCAGCATTTGAACCTGAGTTTCCTTCAATAGATCGCAAATTCAGGAATAGCTAAGGAAAAATTCCTGTTCCTCGAAACCTTGCAATCAAATTACCTGGAGTCATTGCTCTGAGTCAAGCAGATGAAAACAGTTCACCAAATCTTGAACGTGTAATCGTTCTGACACTTCGTACACCAAACAAGGTTCACCCGCCTTAATAGAGACCCGCAGTTTTTCTTCAATCTCTTTCTCACTACTCCTTCGCCACCAATTATATCCTAAATGTAATTATATTATCTTCAAAAGGAGTAAAACAGCTTTCGAAAAATGTATAATGCATGAAATATTACTTAGAAATGACTGCAGAAATACGTAAAAACTGCAATTTCCATAATTAGCGAGACAAACAATTCAAACTCACCAGTGTACAATGACGGCAAACCAGTTACAGCTGACGTGATATTAGCACTGTTAAATGCGCACTAGCAGAGGATCCAATCACTGTTGTCATCTGGCAGATATCTTACATACTGTACTTTTAGCACAAGAAGAGATGGGCCTTGTTTGATACACCTACCTTACATATTTTTATGCTCGACCATGCCGAAATGTAGTAATTATACACCTGGTAGCAGCCCTTTAATGGGCCTCATTAAAGTACACCTATTTATTAAAGTTCTGGTGTTCCACCAATCAGAAAATACCATTGTAGCAATATGAAAATGCAAGTATCGATTATTCTCGGATATGCAATCGAAAGACAACAATAAATCAATAAATAACCTATATTTGAAATAAAGTCAGTTCTGTTACTGTAATAATTAGCGTTAATTGTAAATAATATTCAAATAAATTCAATTTGTCATCTCGTTTTTCAATGTCTAATTCAATTTCAAGGTTATATCAAGATTAATGTTTATTTTACTCTCTAGATTATATCAAGATCAATGTCGACATTTGTTTCTCGGAAAAAAATCAATACTTTCGCGTCTGCGCACAACTCACAATTTACGAGGTATTGCACAAGGTCAGTTCCGCTCCTAAGTCAGATAAGAATAACATGAGTACTTATGAATAATTTCAAGTTAGAAATATGGTCGAGCATAAAAAGTCGTATGAAACTTGACTATAATGGTAATTAAGACGTTCGTATGAAAATTATGAAACTCGCTTGTGCTCGTTTCATAAACATACTCGCGTCTTAATTACTACCATTATAGGCTCGTTGCATAATGTACTATAATGTTTCATCTATCCATCTTCCGTTCTACAGTTCTATCCAACGATCAGCCAGTCTAACATAAGTTAATGTTTGTTCATCTCTCTGAACGTCTAACCGTACGCCCATAATTTTTACTTCCTGTAGTGTAGCTTATATCGTCATGTCAACGAGTTAAAATTAATAGATGAGTTTATAATGGATGAAAACTGGTATAAAAATATGAAATGTGTTACGTACAAAATGGGCTACTGGTTCTGTCCTACTCATAAACCATGCCTTTACAACCTCAGTTTTCACGATGGAGTTCAGCAATATTTAACAAAGTACGATCATTACGACATGTTTAAGCGACACAGTTACCAAGACAGGCTGTTTTACTGATAAACCTCCCACACGTGTAAAGCTTCTCACATTTTAACATATAAAATTTGTCGCTCTGGGCGTAAATATATGTTCATTGACAGCTGCTTACAAAATTGGCTATAATTTATCTGGGTCGCTTGTGGGCTTTCAAGAGGCACAACGAGAAACGGGGTAGACCTGTATTTGACGGACCCATGAAGTTCCCAGACTGTTTTTTATGTTCTATTCTTAGAACGAAGGAGGATAACTAAGAAACTCCAAAATCTTCTTTTGTTAATAATCACAGCTTGCATTTCACACTTTTCAGGGTTGTTATTCTTCTTTTTCTTCTTCTTCCCTTCAAGTATTAGGCCAAATGGCCTGTTATGATCTCACAGTAGAATTTTCAATCCAGCGCTTCTTTGGACGACCGAGAGATCTCTTCCCGTTTGGACGATAGTGGAGCATGACTTTTGGGATTCTACCTCTATGCATGCGATGCAGATGATTTATCCAGTTGTTCTGATAATGTTTTACGTGATTAATTACAGGTTCTAGTTGTAATTCTTCCATTATATCTTCATTGCGTTTGTGATCCCATTTCGTATATCCCGCTGTATATATCATAAATTTCATTTCATTAGCCGTTATTCTGCTTTCGTCTTTCTTCCTCAATGTCCATGCCTCACTGCCGTAACAAAGTACAGGTCTCGCCAAGGTCTTGTAAAGGCGAATTCGAGGATGCCTTTGTACTAGGGAAGGTTTCATAATGTTGTTCATTATCCCCTTTGTTTTGGTGTATTTAGAAATTTTCACTTTTCCAAGAATTGTCCTTAGCCTTGCCATTGTCGTCAATAGAATTATCAATCCGGTTCATCCGAGGCTTATTGTGAGATTTGAAAGCAGTTATGAAATTACTGCTCAACGGGTTGCCGGCGCGAAGTGGTAGAATTGGTGGGGTTCCCACCTATACGGGTTGTCATTCAATAGTGATAAATTGAAATTCACACCAAACAAAGTACAGTAGTAGGGCCTACAAGAGAATTTTATGTAAGATCGTGTTTTGTGAATATACTCGGACAAATTTTATATTAGCTTACCGGTTGTTCTGTATGGTTGTGAAACTTGAACTCTCACTTTAAGAGAGAAGCAGAAGTTAAAGGTGTTCGAGAATAAGGTGCTTAGGCAATTATTTGAGGCTAAGAGGGATGAAATTACGGGAGAATGGAGAAAGTTACACAACTGAAATGGACAGATAGAATAAGAAACAAAGCTGTGTTGGAAAGAGTGGGTGAAGAAAGATTGATGCTGAAAATGATAGGAAGAGGAAAAGGAATTGGCTGGGTCACTTGTTGAGAAAAAATTGCCTTTTGAAGGATGCACTGGAAGGAACGGTGTACAGAAGAAGAGTTTTTTTTTATTTTATTTTAGTAGGTTATTTTACGACGCTTTATCAACAGCTTAGGTTATTTAGCGTCTGAATGAGATGAAGGTGATAATGCCGGTGAAATGAGTCCGGGGTCCAACATCGAAAATTACCCAGCAACAGAAGAAGAGTTCGAGGGAGAAGAAGATATCAGATGATAGACGACATTAAGACATCGTCGTTGTTCCTGCAATAAGTCCTATGTACTAAATATAAAATCTTTCAGGAGGAAAGAAAAATACATTTATTCATTCTATGGCAGCCGTACATAGGAGACTGTCAATTCTTACATTTTCGAAACAAAGAAATATAATTACATATAGGAGATATTATTACTTCCTGTAGGCTATCACTATTTAAGTTATTTAATAGAGCAAAAATCTGAAAATCGATAAATATGTCACATAGGAGTTATTGCAGGAACAATGACGATATAAACTCTGCAGTGCTCGGGAAAAGTGACACAAGTCAGTTTCCACAAACCTTTTTTGATAATTTATTGACAACCTACGGAACAACTGCTTGCTTGGAAAAAAAATACATAAGTATTTCTCCCATTACAATAATTCATACAGAAAAAAATCAAATCGACATAAACCAGTGTAAGTTGTCAATAAATTATCAAAAAATGTTTTTGGAAACTGACTTATGTCACTTTTCCCAAGCACTGCAGAACTAATGGATCATATGCGGAGGTGAGGGGAAGGCAGGAAATAGGAAAGACTGGAGAATGCTGGGTTTAGAGAGAAATATTAACACTGGAGTAGAACATTGTGAATGAATGAATGAATGAATGGATGAATGAATGTTGAATGAATGAATGAATGAATGAATGAACGAGCGAATGAATGAAAATCCAGACATTTGAGATGGGCAGGGCATGTAACACGTATGAGTAAATTCAGAAATGCATATAGAGTGTTAGTTGGGAGATCTGAGGGAAGAAGACCTTTGGGAAGGCCGAGACGTAGACGTAGATGGAGGATAATATTAAAATTGATTTGAGGGAGGTGGGATATGATGGATTAATCTTGCTCAGGATAGAGGCCGATGGCGGGCTTAAGCTATGTGAGGGCGGCAATGAACCTGCGGGTTCTCTAAGAGCCATTTGAAGAGTCCACTGCAAGAATGATGGATGTCATTTAGAACACATTTTGCAGGAGAAGCAATTGAAAGTTTGAAATGCTTAGCGCTCAAAGCTTAACTGTGATTTTCGGATCATTACTGGACAATGACTATCAATGTTAATGCCATATAACTCTATATGTACATTCTATATGTCTTAAGCTATGCATTGACAGTCTTGGTTCATTTTCGACAAGAAAGTGACATCCATCATTCTTGCAGTGGACTCTTCAATTACATATAGGGGATTTTATTATTTGCTGCATCATTATTTAAGTTATTTAATAGAGCAAAAATCTGAAAATCGATAAATATGCCACATAAGAGTTATTGCAGGAACAACGACGATATACACTTATGGATCATATGTAGAGCTAAGGGGAAGGCAGGAAATAGGAAAGACTGGAGAATGCTGGATTTAGAGTGAAACACTAACACTGGGGTAGAACACAGTGATTGAATGAATGAATGAATGAATGAATGAATGAATGAATGAATGAATGAATGAATGAATGAATGAATGAATGAATGAATGAATGAATGAATGAATGAATGAACGAACGAACGAAAATTCAGACATTTGAGATGGGCAGGGCATGTAACACGTATGAGTGAATTCAGAAATGCATATAGAGTATTGGGAGATCTGAAGGAAGAAGACCTTTGGGAAGGCAGAGACGTAGATGGAGGATAATATTACAATTTATTTGAGGGACTTGGTGTATGATGCTAGGGACTGGATTAATCTCAGGACAGGGACCGATGGCGGGCTTAGGCTATGTGAGGGCGGCAATGAACCTCCGGGTTCTCTAAAAGCCGTTTGTAAATACAGTACATATCTTAATATAAATTTTCTTTGTTTAATTTCTAACTCTGAAAATGTGGACTGTTACTTCATGCAACTTATAAGAAATCCGTCATTTACATTTTTTCCTTTTCACACAAAGCGTTCTGATGTCATCCTCAGTACCTACAATTAAAAGAAATAGACGTGTTTTCAAACGAAGCCAGTTCGTGTCAACTGACAAAAGAAATTAAGTAATGATTAGAAAAAGCGATTATTAATGTAAAAGAAATTAAAGTTGATAGCCTCGGCCGCGGCCGCAAGCACACGTGAAGAGACGAGTCACGAAGATTATCGGGCGATCCGAAGGAAAAAGTGCATTAAACGCTGTAATTAGCCTGTAAATATAGGACACAGCGGAGCGGCGAAAGGTTAAATCCGACTGAATACACAACAGATAGAAAGCAAGATACACAAGCAAGGTTAATGGTAGCAAAAGCTTCTGAAATGACAGTTCCCACTCAATCGTAATAACCCCGGCATTTATCTTCCTCCTAACTCCCATCATACGGAGTTTTTATTTAAAGACAGACTTATAATTTGTACTAATGAAAATATATGTCCAGTTACATCTGATGACACGCAGACACGGCTTTTCGACAACACCACCAGCGTTACAACTCAGGCAGCCTTCTGACACTTCTGCTTCTTTTTATTCTTCTTTTCCTCCTCTTTTGTATGCTCCATTTCTCTACTCCTGTCTATCTCATGTTCCGTTTTCAAAATTTATTCACCGACCTTAACCTAAAGTAGACACAGATCACAGCACTCCTCAATACTATCCACTACCTCTCACCGAACATTCTTATACTTAGGGCTAGGATTTTGATGAAATTGCATCTTTTTTCTAATAAGTCAGAAACAGAGCTGCTTTAGTATTTATTTGTTATGTGATAAAATGAGTATTTTAAAACATGTTAGGGCATTTTTTTTGTAATTTTATGCTCGACCATGCCGAAATGTAGTAATTATACACCTGGTAGCAGCCCTTTAATGGACCTCATTAAAGTACATCTATTCATTAAAGTTCAGGTGTTCCACCAATCAGAAAGTACCATTGTAGCAATATGAAAGCGCAAGTATCGATTATTCTCGGATATGCAATCGAAAGACAACTGTTTTCGCTGGAGTTCTGCGACAATTTTAGTAGATGCTGGCGGCGACATCACAACATTGAAACGCCAAGGAGGCTGGAAATCCAATACTGTCGCAGAAGGTTTTGTTGAAGTATCGATCCAAAATTAAATTTAAATCTGAAATACAGTATTAAACTCAGTCGAAAAAAAAACAACACACAAATTAACATCAATTCACCGTCATCTTCCAGCCTTTCACAAAGCACATTCCCGCAAATTCATTTCACCAATTGCACAATAAATCACCTATATTTGAAATAAAGTCAGTTCTGTTACTATAATAATTAGCGTTAATTGTAAATAATATTCAAATAAATTCAATTTGTCATCTCGTTTTTCAATGTCTAATTCAATTTCAAGGTTATATCAAGATTAATGTTTATTTTACTCTCTAGATTATATCAAGGTCAATGTCGACATTTGTTTCTCGGAAAAATCAATACTTTCGCGTCTGCGCACATCTCACAATTTACGAGGTATTGCACAAAGCCAGTTCCGCTTCTCAGTCAGATAAGAATAACATGAATACTTATGAATAATTTCAAGTTAGATATGGTCGAGCATAAAAAGTCGTATGAAACTTGACTATAATGGTAATTAAGATGCTCGTATGAAAATTATGAAACTCGCTTGCGCTCGTTTCATAAACATACTCGCATCTTAATTATTACCATTATAGGCTCGTTGCATAATATACTATTTTGCCTGTTTCAACTCATAAGAGCATTTTTTTGTTTTATTCTATCATTGTTTAAGCATTTTCATTTAATTTTGGCCATAAATCCCTTTTATTAACTCTTAAGTATTCGCATCGGGTCAAATCACAATATATAAACAGCTGTTGGCGCTGAATGATAAATGACTACAGCCAGACCGAATTACACGATAAAATTATTCAGTGTAAATAAAATTCTTAACTTAAGGATTTAATCCGTATTAATTCGTTTCAAAGACTTCAACAATAGAAGAAATTACACACCATCGGCACTCTTCATATTACCTTCTAGCAAAGAAAACAGAGGAAATAAATAACACTCGAGTCATATAGACCTGACGCAAGTACTTAAGTTTAATGTAAAATGTTTATTTCCTTTGATATTTTCTCTACATATTTTGTCCATTAATACCCAATATTTTGTATAATATTTTAACCGCTTCTACACAAATATTGCCATTTTAACGGAGTACACCCCATGTAATGGATCAGACCAACCACCCCTTCAATATAGACTCATCTATACCTGCTAGTTCTGGATAAGAGTGGCCATGTGGTAGACTATTTGGAAACTACATCAGGTAAAATAATTAATTAAAATGTACTACTTAGAAAAAAATATGTAAAATTAAATAAACTTGAATGTTTGGTACTAGAATTTAATTTAATTACTAGTCTAAATATTAAGCAGCACAAAACTTCTTTTCTTACTAAGCCAATTTTAGAATGTAAGATCAATTTTTAGGGAATTTTAAGGGCATTTTTTTTTTTAAGATTTTTAGGTCATAAATGCATTGTTTTCAGGACATTTTTTCATGTTTTTAGGTCATCAAAATCCTACCCCAACTTATATTCGTCTTCTTTCACTGTAGCCTAACTGTCCTTCGACTTTGGAATTTCCTACCGAGATATGTAAGAGACTGTCAGATATCAAATCAATTTAAGAAAGCATTCATCAATTTAACCGGGGGCCAAAAGAAGGTGTTGTAGGTATCTCAACATGCATTTCGCAGTGTGTTTTTCGTCAATATCTCAGAAAGTTGTTTTTGGCACTTAGCACATTTAGAATGTTAGGTCCTTAATTGCATTTCACTTTCGCTATCGCAAAGACTTCACGTTGTCCCAAAGTCTCAACTTTAGTGCTAGTAAGTACAAAACCTTCAACGTCAACCATGCCTAGACAGACAGTACAGTCTGTAAACAGGTCTTTGTCTGTTCCCCTCATTTCCACCCAAAACACCACGAACATTATTTCCCCTACCGGAACCTCAATTTCGAAGTCTATTTATTACTATATTTCCATGGAAATAATCTGAATGAATTAATTAATTTAATTTAATTTAATTAAGATTTATTAACTACAAATGTTTTTACCCAGTGACAGAGGAAAATAGCGATATGACAAAAAAACTACAGAAATACACGATAGAAATATAAATAAATACAAGACACACAGATCAAATGAAATAACGAATGAGAGAATATACAGAGTGATTCACGAGGATTTATCGTCCCTTACGGAGCTTATTTCCGAAGACATTCTGAGTAAAAAGTGTCATATAAACATTTGTCCTAATCTCAATATTTTTAGAATTAGACTAATTTGAAGTTGTTTGTAAAATACAATTATTATTGAATTTTAAGTGTAAAAGAATATAGATAAAGAATGAATTATTCAGGAGTATAATTTCTTTAATTAGCTAGTATTCTGAAGCTAAACATTTGTTGTGAATTCCATAGTTGCTTCGTACAGAATTTTTTTTTTTTTTTCGATTTTTAACTACAAAATTACATTTTCTTACGCATTTATCACAACAATTGTTACAAATCACACCACTCTTGTAAATTCTTTAAGACTGTACATTAGGATGTAGGCTATAATTAAACTGTAAAGAATGAAGTTCCTGAAGTCGTATAATTTGTAACAATTTTTGTAATAAGTGCATAAGAATGATGTCATTTTAAGTTAAAAATTGAAAAATAAAATCTGTGCAAAACAATTAACAACGCATTTTTATTATAGATTTATTAATTTGTCGTACAGAATAATATCTGTAATATTGACAATTAATATTTGAGGAGAAAAACTCACTCCGGCGCCGGGGATCGAGTATAATGGCAGTTGACATAGGACATATACGTCAACAGATATGCCTAACTTGGAGTCAGGCCACAAAGAGAAATATTGAAGGAGGAGAATTCGATCCGTGCTGTGGATTGAATTCGGCGTAGCTCAGTGGTCAGAGCGCTTGGTATACGTAGAACCAAGGACCCGGGTTCGGAGCGAGTTTTTCTCCTCAAATATTAACGCATTTTTAACTTCAGAACACTAGCAAATTAAAGAAATGACACTTCTGAATAGTTCATTCTCTATTTGTAATATTTTTTACTGTTAAAACTAGAAAAAAAAGGTAGGCTTATTTTACTAACAACTTCAAATTAATGTAACTTTGAAAATATTGAGATTAGGACAAATGTTTATGACATATTTTGCTCAGAATATCTTCGGAAATAAGCTCTGTAAGGAATGGTATACCTTCATGAATCACCCTGTATAATTGAAAGATTACGAATTTATTACGCGGCGTAGAATATCGTGTAAAATATAAAGTTATTTTTAAATTACGTGTAATTACATAATTCTGATTGTTGTCTTATACAGTGTAAATGTCCGATTATTAAAGAGTCCTCTGACGTTAATTATTTAGGCATAATTTTCGATAATCATTTAAAATGGAACCAACACATTAATTACCTTTGAAATAAATTACGTAAAATAGTATATTATTTTGTTTTATTGAGGAATTAGATGTCAATAAGTTTATTACGCACAATATATTTAACTTTATTTTAATCGGTAATTATGTACGGAATTATAGGATGGGGTAGCTCATTTAAATCCAATTTTAATCCACTTTATTTATTACAGAAGAAAATAATTAAAATATGTCTTCATAAACCTATTGATTTTCCATCTCAAAATTTGTTTTTAGACTTTAATGTACTTAACGTAAGACAAATTTATTATATTGTATTAATAAAATTCATACATAAAAATCGAAATAATTTTGAATTGTATTCTCATAGTTATGAAACAAAAGATATGAATTCTTTAAGATTGTTTGAACCAAAATGCAACACTGTTGCAGTATTTAATTACAGTAGTAATTTAGGCCCAAGGATATATAACAAATTTATATTTAAATATCCTAATCTTTTCAATTCTAATAGTTCTAGTATTAAATTAAAAAATTTATGTATGGATTTTATAAAAATTGAAAAATTGTAAATTTATATTTATATACTATAATTGCATAGTAGAAATAAGACAAATTGTATTGTATAATTAATTTCAATTCAGGAATCCGCCCCTGAGCACGAGTTCTACTCTTTCAGGGATGAGCTAATGTCTTTCTGTATATATTATATTTTATGTTACAATTATTAGCAAAATAATAAATAAATAAATAGATAAATAAGTAAATAATAAATTTACGTAAAATATGTATTATGTACAGCCAACCCTGCCGGAGCGTCATAGTTACGAAGTTGCTGATTCGGTTGATCGATTTCATTTGTGGTATAAAAAGATTTTCTCATAGCGCTTCAGTTTCGCCTGTATTTCAAAATGGACGCTCAATTAAGAACCCAGCATGGCGTGGCGTGGGAGCTGGGACACCCACGAGCTGCAGCGCCTTTGTGCATTGTTCCGAGTCGCTGTCACTAATATATTCCGCGCCTCGCTCGGCATAAAAGCCAATCTGGCAGTCATGCTGCCACTTGTTATTGTTGCTGTGTGGCACGGCTATTCTTTATTTCACACACCCCGCCTTGCTGAGGAACTTTCTAGTGGACTGCGTACGTCTACATTTAACACTTCTAATTGGACACTGCTCCGTCCATGTCACAGCCCCAATCAGGCCGTGTTTGTCCCTAACAATGCGTAATTGATACAGTTCCTTAATGGGCGGGCATTCTGACGAGAAAACTCGAGGGCGTGACGTTGCACTGTCCTCAATCAGTTGCAGTTTAGTTCTTTCCTGACGTAGGAGACAACGACACCGGTTAAGAAAATATTCGTCACCCCATAAATACCACAGTAAAATTCTTAAAAGCATCCTTCGGTCAACTTCCTACCCTTCTTTTCCTCCATTACCAACAACTAATTCATTATTCAATTCAATTCAATTCAATTTATTAAGCCATTAAACATACAGTGATAGGCTTCGTCACAAAAAAAAACATACATTTGAAAATACACATATAATTGAAAACAGGTAAGTTTAATTAGAATGAAAACACAAAACATTTTGAAACTCTAAAATTAATGAAAACACTTTACTCTTAATGTAATAATTGTAACTAAATGTAAATAACTTTATTTATTAAAAAACAATTTCGCATGAATTTATGTTAAGAAACTCATCTACAGGGTAGAAAGGATTAATTAAAAGCCAATTATAAAATCTAGCTTTGAAACTATTGGTTGGTATCTTATAATATTGACTGGGTAGCTTATTATATAATTTCATCCCCATGACAGAAAAATTTGTACTAGTTTTATGTAATCTACAGTATGGGATATTAATTTGTTCACTATTTCTAATTTCATGATCATGTATATTGGTTATTAATGAGTAACTGTCTCTATTTTGTCGAGTGTAAAGGACTAGGTCGTATATATATATATATATATATATATATATATATATATATATATGTGTGTATATATATATATATAAATTTATGAGAGTTAATATCTGTGATTGTTTGAAAAGAGGTCGACAATGTTCAAGATAGTTTGATTGACACAGAATTCTAATGGCTTTCTTTTGCAAAATCAAGACACTCTCCATTTTGCTACCTTTTCCCCAAAAAATTAAGGCATACCTATTTATCGACTGAAAGAACGAAAAGTAGGCACATCTTAAATAATTTTGAGAAACGCAAGTCACTCATTTTTTTAATAAATATATAACTCTTGATAATTTTGTGCATATATATTCGATATGTTTTTCCCATGTTAAACTGGAGTCTATAAAATGTCCTAGAAATATGGTATAGTTTTGTACTGTATGTTGTCCTTGTCAATATCTATCTTTGTTAACAATAATATATTCATTATTATTATTATTATTATTATTATTATTATTATTATTATTATTATTATTATTTTACTTGGTTATTAACGACGCTGTATCAACTAATAGATTATCTAACGTCGATCGGATTGGTGATAGCGAATGGTATTTTATGAAATGAGGCCATAGATTACCTGACATTCATCTGACGATTGGGGATAATTCGGAAAAAACCCAACCAGGTAATGAACCCAAGCGGGAATCGAACCCACTCTCGAGCGCAACTCCGAATCGGCAAGCAAGTGCCTTAGTTGACTGAGCTACGGCGGTAGCCATTATTATTATTATTATTATTATTATTATTATTATTATTATTATTATTATTATTATCATCATCATCATCATCATCAGAATACACCTGCTTCAGTTATCATAACAGTAGGCACTTACTTACTTACAAATGGCTTTTAAGGAACCCGCAGGTTCTTTGCCGCCCTCACATGAATGAAAATAATGAGTAAAATTGCAAAATTAAGAAAGAGGAGGAGCATGAAGAAAAGAAGAAAGGACAGAGGAAAATCGAAGAGGAGGAAGATAGAATAAAGAATACGACAAGAATGAGATGATTAACAAGGATGAGTAAACTGGAAGAATGGAGAAGATGAAAAGAATAGGAGCAGGAAGAGAAGACAGAGAAAAATGGAGAAGAAGGAAGATTGATAAAGAACATGACTAGAATGAAATGAATAAGAAGGATGAGTAATCTGAAAGGATGGAGAAAATATGAGTAGGAGCACGAAGAGAAGACAGAGGAAAATGGAGGAGGAAAAAGATTGAATGAAGAATATGACTAGAATGAAATGAATAACAAGCACAGGTAAAATGGAAAAACGGAGAAGATAAAAAGAGTAGAAGCAGAAAGAGAAGGCAGAGGAAAATAGAAGAGGAGAAATACTGAATAAAGAATACGACCAGAATGAGATTAATAATACGATGAGAAAAATGGAAGATTGGAAAAGATAAAAGAAATAGGAGCAAGAAGAGAATAACAGAAGAAAATGCAGAAGAACTGTAGAATAAAATCTGTAATGAAATTAATAACAAGCATGAGTAAACTGGAAGAATGTGGAAGATCAAAAGAATAGGAGAAGGAAGAGAAGACAGAGGAAAATGGAGGAGGAAAAATTGAATAAAGAATAAGACTAGAATGAGATGAATAACTAGAAAAATGAAGAAGATGAAAATAATAGGAGCAGGAAGAGAAGACAACGAAAAATGGAGAAGGAAAAATTGAATACAGAATAAGACTAGAATGAGATGAATAACTAGAAAATGAGTAAAATGGAAAAAAAGAAGATGAAAGGAATAGGAGCAGGAAGAGAAGACAATGAAAAATGGAGAAGGAAAATTGAATAAAGAATAAGACTAGAATAAGATGAATAACTAGAAAATGAGTAAAATGGAAAAATGGAGAAGATGAAAAGTTAGGAGTAGGAAGAGAAGACAGAGGAAAATAGAGGAGGAAAAATTGAATAAAGAATAAGCCTAGAATGAGATGAATAACAAGGAAATTAGTAAAATGGAAAAATGGAGGACATGAAAGGAATAGGAGCAGGAAGAGAAGACAGAGGAAAATAGAGGAGGAAAAATTGAATAAAAAGTAAGACTAGAATGAGATGAATAACTAGAAAATGAGTAAAATGGAAAAATGGAGAAGATGAAAAGTTAGGAGCAGGAAGAGAAGACAGAGGAAAATAGAGGAGGAAAAATTGAATAAAGAATAAGCCTAGAATGAGATGAATAACTAGAAAATGAGTAAAATGGAAAAAAAGAAGATGAAAGGAATAGGAGCAGGTAGAGAAGACAACGAAAAATGGAGGTGGAAACATTGAATAAAGAATAAGACTAGAATGAGATGAATAACTAGAAAATGAGTAAAATGGAAAAAAAGAAGATGAAAGGAATAGGAGCAGGAAGAGAAAACAACGAAAAATGAAGGAGGAAAAATTGAATAAAGAATAAGACGAAAATGAGATGAATAACTAGAAAATGAGTAAAATGGAAAAAAAGAAGATGAAAGGAATAGGAGCAGGAAGAGAAGACAACGAAAAATGGAGGAGGAAAAATTGAATAAAGAATAAGACGAGAATGAGATGAATAACTAGAAAATGAGTAAAATGGAAAAATGGAGAAGATGAAAAGTTAGGAGTAGGAAGAGAAGACAGAGGAAAATAGAGGAGGAAAAATTGAATAAAAAGTAAGACTAGAATGAGATGAATAACTAGAAAATGAGTAAAATGGAAAAATGGAGAAGATGAAAAGTTAGGAGCAGGAAGAGAAGACAGAGGGAAATGGAGGAGGAAAAATTGAATAAAGAATAAGACTAGAATGGGATGAATAACAAGATAGAGTAAAATGGAAATATGGAGAAGATGAAAAGAATAGGAGCAGGAAGAGAGACAGAGGATAATGGAGGAGAAGAAGAGTAGAATAAATGATATAACGAGAAAGAATTCAATGACAAGCGAAATGGAAGAAGGGAGATGTAGAGACGAAGAAGAGAGAACTGGAGACGGAGGAAAAATACAAGGAGACGAAGGAACAAACACAGAAACAGAATGAAATTATTGAAAATGTCGAAAAAATAGGAAACTGAAAAAGAAGAGAACATAGAGGAAAGGTAAGAGAAGATAGAGGAACACGACGTGGAAGAAAAACGAGAACAGTACATGAAAGAATAAAGAGAGAGAGAAGTTATTAAAAAGGACATGGCAGAGTGAAGAAGACTGGTAAGAAGAGGAGATAAAGAAAGATGGACGAAGAGGAGGAAGAGAAGTGGGAAGATGGTGAAGTCGGGAAGAGAGATACAATAAAGAACAAATTGTAGAAAGGATAGAGAAGTCATCTTGAAATTCTGTTGTTTACGAAAAGTTTTGGTTAATCTTATGGACGGAATGGCGTCAGAAATCACAGAATACTTTATTTGAGAATGTTGAGGACTTCAATAGATTTTACCCGCGGGTCCTTCCGACTCCGAGCAGCTTTGATAGGAAACGACAATGGTAACAATTTTTTTGTAGTTCTTCCAAATATTTTGTCGTCTTGTTACATCCTGTCTGCCACGTCCTTTGTGACAGAACGAATAAACATTACATGAAGAACAAGAAAAAAAACCCGTGGTTGTCACAACATTCATTTCGACACCTAAAACTAGGGTTCAGTTAAAACATTGACAACCAGCCTTACGGCAGATTACAGAGCCCGCCCGGGATCCTGAAACAAATGCCGACTAAAATGACGCCTGTCTTTCCTGCGCTGTACACCTTTTCTTCCCCCTGCTGCTAGCTTCTTCTCCTACGTTTTGTCTTCATTCCTACCCAAAGACTCTCGTAATTACTTGGCTTATATGGAAGCACAAAGGATGCCGACTCTGGCCGGCCTGCCTTGCCCAAAGCCTTGTAAATGTTAAACCGAAAACCTGTTTCCCTCTGCCCCCCTACCAATGACGACGTGCTGGCTGAAGCGATGAACTAATACAGAAACACCACAAAGGTATCATCAGCAGCAACAGATAATCCATTCACAATTCCTGTGCCTTCCCCCCCCCTCCGGTACCTCGTCTGTCTGATACCCCTCATTCTCTTTTATACTTTAATTATGTAAGTGATGAAAATAAAAGGTTAAAATTCGGATTGGATCACTTATTCTAGTATGACAAGTGCTCTGCAGGAAATATTCCACATTCATTAGGCAATGACGAACACGCTTCAACGTCACTAGTACACGCACACGCGTAAATCTTCACTGTAATTCAGCAAAAACGCGTATTCTGTCCAAATAACGACTCTTTACACTCTCGTTACACGTATCGAGCAAAGAAAGTGTTGAACTGTGATGCTGCATTGGGAATTCGAAAGATTCAACGTCCCAATAGACATAGGGAAGAGTCGGGTAGTATCGGACATCGGGTAGTATCGGACAGTGCGTTTCTTTCATCTACCACCATATGGTAGTACCTGAATGACATGGTCACGTTTCTCTATGCGACATCACAGAAACGTAATCATGTCAATCAGGTACTATCATCGTGTGGTAGATGAAAGAAACGCACTATCCGATATTACCCGATGTCCGATACTACCCGACTCTCCCCTATTTCTATCGTGAAGACGTTCAAAGTGTGCAAATATTCTGTTCGATGCCCCATTTTTTTTAAATCAAGTGATATGAACTAAAGCACATTAATATTACTACATAAAAGAATTATTAAAATATGTTTAAGGAGAAAACTTGACCATCCAACTCATCTCATATATAAAAGAATTTAATGTTTTAAATATCAAGTAAATTTATATGTATATTATTTTGAATCACTACCATAAATATCAAGCTAAATTCATATCATCCGGTAATGGCCACAACACAAGGAGATACAATATTTCGCTCCCCCTCATCGAACCAAAATGTGAGACTGAAGCAGGTCTAAGGCACAGTTCTAATCACGGTCCAAGATTATATAATGATTTTATGAAGAGGAATCTTAAATTAAAATTATTAAACAATACATTATTAAAAAAAAAACAAGTGCTTGAACTGTTTCTAAAATTATAATCATGTAAATTCTTATTCTTTTTTTTTTCTGTCACGTTAACAATGTTGTATTCTTAACTTAGTATGTTTATGTACAGTATAGGCTATGGTACCGTTTTGTTTGTTTGTTTGTTTTCTTATTCTTTTTAAACTGTATGTGTAATTAAGTTACATTTAACAGTTTTAATCAGATTATTATTATTATTATTATTATTATTATTATTATTATTATTATTATTATTATTATCATTTTAATTGTTATTATTTTATTATTATTATTTTTTCTTCTATCCAGTTTTCATTATTGGTCACACCCGACCTCAAGCATCTTGCTTTTTCGGGTGTGGCCCAGTTACCTTGTATTTATACAATAAATTGTAATATGTAGACTACATGACTATGAGATTTATAATCAATTTCGAATTTTGAAGAATATTCATATACGAGTATCACAATAGTATTGTAAAATCTTTGTTATTGTATGTAATTTTTGCTTGCAATAAAAAATCTTGTAATACATCATCTGGAATGTAACGGCGAGTATAGCACCCCGCTATGCAGGCTATAGTGTTCCAGAAATCTTGCTATTATAGAAAATTTATAAATTTGTTGAACTGTATCTTTAAAAGAATGTAGGCCTACACCAATCACTCATAATCACATAAGTTTCTACACAAATACTTGGGGTGTGCTGTAGCCTAAGTAGTCTAGTAACACGAACTGCTGCCAGAAAATCAAAAGGAGGATTGCAATGGGAAAGGAAGCTTTTAACAGAAAAAAATTAAGGAAGAGACTATACTGTCTTCGCTGTAAGAAAAATCCTAATGTAAACATAAGCACGTTGCTGTCATGCCCGTGATTGGCTCCCAGTCGAAACACTCACATGACGCAAGAAAATATAGTTCGTATTTAGAAACCATAATCTTGTATTATTTGAAAATAAAAACTTGAATTCTAGTTGTTAAATACGATGAAACATATAACTTCACTCATATGTAAAACGCTATGTAAAAGAAAAGTTATTTTCATATTTTGTTATGTACTATGAACGCGGATGAATACCAACAGTAAGCACGTGGTACTGAAGTAGCCTATGGCTTCTGCATCCTCGGTGTGTGCTATTAATAGACATGAGTGGAAACCTTCTCAAAATCGGAGAAAATCAAATAGTCTTAAATGTATGTAATAAGCTAAGTGAGTTTTAATTACAGTAATTATAAGTAAATGTTTCCTAAGCAAACGAATGTATAGTAGTGAGGTTAGGCCTACTTGAGTAACGGGAAATGTTTAACATGAAACAGAATGTACAACAGTAGGCGGGAACATGTACTGAGAATCTATGGCGCCAAACAGCGGCCAATGAAGCCTCACTTCAGTCACGTGCTATTGTTTACATTAGAATTTTTCTTACAGCGTAAAGATTATAGTGAAGTGCTTTGTGCGGAGTGTGGTATTGTATGGGGCAGAAAAATGGCATTACGATGAAGTGAAGAGAAGCGACTAGAAGCATTTGAAATGTGAATGTGGAGAAGAATGGAGAGCGTGAAATGGACAGACAGAATAAGAAATTAAGCTGTGCTAGAAAGAGTGCGTGAAGAAAGAATGATACCGAAACTGATCAGGAAGAGGAAAAGGAATTGGTTGGTCACTGCCTGAGAAGAAACTGCCTATGAGATAGGCGTATGCAGTGGAAGGAATGGTGAGAGGGAAAATAGTTCGGCGAAAAAAAGAATATATCAGATGATAGACAACATTAACATATATAAAATAATATATGGATCATATGCGGAAATTAATACCAAGGCGGCAAATAGGGAAATTTGGAGAATGCTGGGTTTGAGCAGAAAACTATGAATTAACGAATACAACATATAATATAATATAATATAATATAATATAATATATAGGGTATTTCAAAAGTCATTACAAACATTAAACCGCTATAAATATAATAATATTTGAGATAGGCAAAAAATAAAAATATCACAGTATTGGACAAACAACGGGGTTTACGAAACATTGGGAAGATTTCTTCCGTTCTTTTGTTCAACGTACAGCATTCTGTCTACGACACCATGCACAGCATTTTGCAGGTAACGTCTTGGAATATTGGTAATTTTTTGCGAGATGGCATCTTTCAGTTGCAGTAGGGTTGTTGGATGTGTCAGGAAAACTCGTTCTTTAAGGTAACCCCACAACCAAAAGTCGGCCCGATTGAAATCTGGAGATCGCGGAGGCCACATTGTTGGACATGGACATTCCGACGAAGTGAAGAGCTACGACTAGAAGCATTTGGAATGTGGATATGAAAAAGAATGAAGAATGTGAAATGGACAGACAGAGTAAGAAATGAAGTTGTGTTGGAAAGAGTGGGTGAAGAAATAGTAATGCTGAAACTGATCAGGAAGATAAAAGGAAATTGGTTGAGTCATTGGCTAACAATAAACTGCCTACTGAAGTAAGCCTCTGCAGTGGAAGGAATGATGAGCGGGAAAACTTATCAGGAAAAAAGAAAATATTAGGTGATAACATTAAGATAATATATGAGTCGTATGCGGATACTAAGAGGTAGACGAAAAGTAGGGAAGATTGGAGAATGCTGCGTTTAGGCAGAAAAGTATGAACGAATGAATACAACATATAAGTATAATACATACTCTACCTTATAAACTGAAACCTTAGCATAACTCTTGGTAATGAATATTTTTATTGGAGCTATAATAATAATAATAATAATAATAATAATAATAATAATAATGGTACTAATACTTACTTACTTCCTGGCTTTTAAGGAACCGCCGCCCTCACATAAGCCCGCCATTGGTCCCTATCCTGAGCAAAATTAATCCATTCTCTATCATCATATCCCACCTCCCTCAAATCCATTTTAATATTATCTTCCCATCTACGTCTCGGCCTCCCTAAAGGTCTTTTTCCCTCCGGCCTCCCAACTAACACTCTATATACATTTCTGGATTCGCCCATACGTGCTACATGCCCTGCCCATCTCAAACGTCCGGATTTAATATTCCTAATTATATCAGGTGAAGAATACAATGCGTGCAGTTCTGTTTTTGTAACTTTCTCCATTCTCCTGTAACTTCATCCCTCTTAGCACCAAAGATTTTCCTAAGCACCTCATTCTCCAACACCCTTAATCTCTGTTCCTCTCTCAAAGTGAGAGTCCAAGTTTCACAACCATAAAGAACAACCGGTAATATAACTGTATTATAAATTCTAACTTTCAGATTTTTCGACAGCAGACTGGATGATAAAAGTTTCTTAACCGAATAATAACAGGCATTTCCCATATTTATTCCGTGTTTAATTTCCTCCCGAGTGTCATTTATATTGGTTACTGTTGCTCTCAGATATTTGAACTTCTCCACCTCTTCAAAAGATAAATTTCCAATTTTTATATTTCCATTTCGTACAATATTCTGGTCACGACACATAATAATAATAATAATAATAATAATAATAATAATAATAATAATAATAATAATAATAATAATAATAATTGTCATTCTAACAAATATGTCAAATATGTGCAACAGAATAAATGTGAACAATAGATAGACCTAACAAGTTATCAATGTGAAGTTGATGTAATGAAGAATCACAAGCAGTGGTGCATTTTCTAAACAGAAAAGTGCCCTGGCTCTGGGGTTTCAGTAGTTCCGGTAGTAGTTGTCTTCGTCGTCATCATCATCATCACCATTTCCGCAGGAATACGTATGGAATGCCAGACGAAAATACATGAGTTCGAATCTAGATATGAAAGTTGTTAGGTCTGCGCATTAAACCTCATTATGAAATTGTTTAAATATGAATAAAATATGACTTCTTACATATACAAAATTAGACGATAGTATGAATATCATAAAAGTGCCCTGGCGTCGCCCTGCCTCAAAAAAATAGTACCCTGGCGCCGTCAGGGCACTCCAGGCCTGAAATACATCCCTGACCACAAGGGTAGAAATTTCGAATAACAATAATAAAAATGGTAATATAATATTTCCTAATAAATAGTAATAAAAATATCTGGATATTTATGCACATTCTTCTTCAGCAGTCTGCAGAGTCGAACTGGCAGCAGGAGTGCAAGAGCAACATGTGTAAGTAATGAGTTACATTTGCTAAACACGTCAACTCAATACAGCGATTGGCTACGGATTGTAACACCGCAAGTTCAACACCCGACAGAAGCAAATGATTTCTTTCTCTATACTACCTCCTCCGAGGCCATGAAACAAATCATGCAGTGGGAACCAATGAGTCTTTTCAATTGGTAGTGGCAAATCTTTATTTAAAGTTACCTTTCAGTTATAGATGCTATTCAAAAGCGATGAGATTATGATGCGGCAATTATCAGACAAAGGTAAGAAGTAAGTGACAAAAAATGGCATTATTCGAAGAAAACCTTTTCCACCACTCTCCGTTCTTTGTAACACCTACAGGATTGACTGAGCTATAGTTGGGTCGAGAATACAGTGAACATGAACGACTATAATTGTTATATTTGAATCAATTTAACTCCTGAAATAGGGCCTACTGTTTATGTTGAGAAATTGTTCACCAGTTTCACATCCTACATGAGAAAGACATTTGTCATCAAATGTTTAACAGTTAAAAAAGTAGCTATTTTTATAACATTCTATAAGACGTTCTGCTATCCACAAATCAACGATAAATTATAAGAACATGGACATTACGACGAAATGAAGAGAAATGAATAGTAGCATTTGAAATGTGGAAAGGGAGAAGAATGGAATGTGTGAAATGGACAGACAGAAAAAGAAATGAAGTTGTGTTAGAAAGAGTAGGTGAAGAAAGAATGATGCTGAAACTGATCAGAAAGAGAAAAAGGAATTCATTGGGTCACTGGCTGAGAAGGAAACTGCCTACTGAAAGATGTACTGGAAGGAATGGTGAACGGGAGCACAAGAAGATATCAGATGATAGACATTATGGTATGAGTGTATGTATGTATGTATGTATGTATGTATGTATGTATGTATGTATGTATGTATGTATGTATGTATGTACTAGTATACTGGGTGTTCAGTTCAAAATGTGTCATGGCTCGCTGTATGTCGTCATGTGACTAGGCGATGAGCCTAGAGAATTCAATCTTCCTACACTTCCGCAGAGGCGTATTACCTAAATGCGAGAGAAGTTGCCTAACAAGTATGGCGTTCATTCTGAAGAGTACTTACCGATACGTACGGTAACGCCAGTATTGGCAAGAATGTGAACTGTTTGGAAACACGTACTGAAGTGAGTTTTTTTTCTTACTGTCGGGATATGGGGAGAGGGTTAAGACGATTACTTACGTATTTGTTGACATTAACTTGGACGGTCAACATGGACACGGAGCATTTTGATTTGTGTTGTGGAATGTTGCCGTACGCAATCGATGATAACAAATACCCTGCGTACGACTTGCCCGCGCAAAACACAGTTCGAAAGAGGTTATGGTAGCACACAGACTTTACAGACCGCCATCTGTTGCTACGACATTCAAGTTATACCGTACACGTTCTCAAGTTCAGATTGAACGCCTTGATTAATAGGCAACTTCTCTGACATAAAAGCTGAAACTCGCTTCAAATCGCTGACTCACAACAGTGACGTCATAACACACTTTGAAATGAACACCCAGTATATGTATGTATATACGGGTATGTATGTATGTATGTATGTATGTATGTATGTATGTATGTATGTATGTATGTATGTATGTATGTATGTATGTAATCTCATGTTATAAAGTATTATAAAATACAGGGTGAATCGTAAGTAGGGTCTAATGCCATTAATTTCAAGAGGTTATTCTTTGAGATATTTCAAACAAAAAAGTTTAATACAAATTTTGCTCGTTTTTTTTATTCCTTTCTGAGGTAAAAATAGCTTTATATGGAACATTTCATAGCCTGTTTTGGAAAAAAAAACATTGATTTAATTCCTAATATGCTTAGTCAATTTAAGAGAGCAGAGTATTATGATAATAAATTATTGAAATAAATTTAGTTTTGTCCTTTAAATGTACAGGAATGTGATTCGAACAAATGTAATATTTTAAAATTCCTTTTCAGAAAGAAAAGTTACATTTGTACGGATCAAATTTCTGCACATTTGAAGAATAAAACTGAAATTCTTTCAATCATTTATTATCATAATGTCCTGTTCTCTTAAACTGACTGAGTATATTGGCAATTAAATCAATGGCTTTCCCGAATCACGCAATGAAATGTTCATCATCATCATCATCATCATCATCATCATCATCATTATTTCATGGTTTAAGCCATCGAGGCTCGTTCCGGTCTCATAGGTTTTAGTCAAAAGGTTGTATCAATTTTTTTCTTGGTCTGCCAATATTTCTTATACCTGACGATTTATAATTTAAAACCAATTTTGGAAATGATTCATATAAAATAATTTTTTTATCTCCAAAAGGAAGAAAAACGAGCAAAATTCTATTAAACATTTTTTGTTTGAAATATCCCAAGAATAATCCCTTGAAATTAATTACATTACTTACAGTTCAACCTGAAGGCCTATAGGCATGGGAAGGGAACGTACTTTGCCCATTCCAATAGGATTCTGCGATAGCACAAACAGCTGACTATATTATGGACAAATTTCATGTAGTATCCAAGAGCAGACTTATCAGAAAAAATGTATGGCTTCCTCAATACTATACCTAACGCCCTGTGGCTTTTATCTCTGGGAAAGACAGAGTAGGCTATAATTTATAAAAATAATAAATATTTCATGGAATAAGAGAACGAATATTGCTTTGAAAATCATTGTCTCCAGCTTTTCAAAGGTGACTGCGACAAGAGATGTGTAATTTCTTAAGGAGGTCTGAATGATGGCCTTTACTGTACCAGCATAAATAAATAAATAAATGAATGAATAAATAAATAAATAAGTAAATAAGTAAGTAAATAAATAAGTAAGTAAGTAAATAAGTAAGTAAATAAATAGATAAGTAAATAAATAAGTAAGTAAATAAATAAATAAGTAAATAAATAAGTTAATAAATAAGTAAATAAATAAATAAGTAAATCAATCAATAAATAAATAAGTAAATAGATAAATAAATAAATAAGTAAGTAAATAAATAATTAAGTAAATAAGTAGATAAGTAAGTAAATAAGTAACTAAATAAATAAATAAGTAAATAAATAAGTAAGTAAATAAATAAATAAGTAAATAAATAAGTTAATAAATAAGTAAATAAATAAATAAGTAAATCAATCAATAAATAAATAAGTAAATAAATAAATAAATAAATAAGTAAATAAATAAGTAAGTAAATAAATAAATAAGAAAATAAATAAATAAGTAAATAAATAAGTAAGTAAATAAATAAATTAATAATAAATAAGTAAATAAATAAATAAGTAAATAAATAAGTAAATAAATAAATAAGTAAATAAGTAAGTAAATAAATACGTAAGGAAATAAATAAGTAAGTAAATAAATAAGTACATAAGTAAGTAATTAAATAAATAAATAAATGAGTGTGAAAGGCTTAAATTTCTTAGATATACTGGAAACGACTTTCTTCTTTTTGTTTCGAAACAGACACGTTGCACTTGCTTCTCAAGACGAACTGTACTATTACTTAGGAGAAGACTCTATCATCAGGTCAGTTTCTCTTTCTTTCTTCCTTCCTCCACAGTTCTCACGCATATCAGCTGGTCAGTCTATGACGCGCCCCTAGGGTAGTGATTAATGATGAAATTGGAATGACGGCGGAGAGGAAAACCCGACGGATAGGACGAAAATATGCCACGTCGAACATAAAGAATTTGACCACCTCATAGGAATTACAAGATTGGAAGTAACCAGCTCCCACTGCTGTAAAACGCCGCATGTTTGAGGCAATAGGCCTAGGCCCTACTAGGTAAATTCTAGTGAGATGGTAACATTCAAGGCGCATTAAGAGCTGCTTTTAAACAATACAAGAAGTAATGATAACCAGGTATTGAAAAAGACACTAGTTACAAGATAATTAACTAATTATTTAATCTCAAACAAGTGACAATTAAGTAATTATTGAAAGAGAGAGAATTTAATTAACACTATAAGTTTATTAACTGATTATAATACTCGTACATAACTGGACAGCCGAAATAGTAAACTGGGAAAAATTCGAATATCTGAGTTGTACATGAAACGTTTAACAGACGGCTATAGAAACTCCAGAATAAAATTAGTTATTGCCATTTTAAAACATCAGAAAATAAAGCGAATCAAAGCTATTCCCAAGACCTCAAGTTCTATAACATAAAAAGATCTCATTTATTCACATATTAATTTACAAAGTAAGCAAATATACTCAAAAAAATACGCATAGATAGAGATGCATATAGAGGGAACGACAGAAAGAAATAAAGAATTGAAGGGGAAAGAAAATACAAAATTGAATAAGTATCAATAATGAATGAATAGAGAACGGAAAAAGAAAAGCAAAATAATGTAAGTGGGAAAGTTAAAGAGGATAAATTAGAGACAGAAAAATGGAAGAGAGAGAAAGAAGAAAAGAAAGAATGAAAAATGGAAACGAGAAATAAAAACGGAAGAAATAAGAAATGACGAAAGAAAGGAAGAAGAGATAAGGGGATGGTAAGGATACGGAAAGAAGAGAAACAAAAAGACGGGTAAAGAAAATAAATAAAAGGAATGGAAAGGGAGAGAATGGGGGCACGAAGTAAGGAAAGACAAAAAAAAAGATAATTTAGTATTTAGATTTAATGCTACATTACAGTGTAATATAAATACATATTACTGATGTAGCGCACACCCGTCTGAGCAACCTCGTGTTCGAGGGTGGTTTACATAAATAATTATTTTGTACTACATGGAACATAACAAACATTCAATAAAATTACAAAACCAATACAATTATTACAAAATAGGGATAATTACGAAGATAAAAGTAGAGAATCAAGTCAAGAACGGAATATAAGTTGGAGTGAATAAATACAGTAGTATAAGTTATAGAAATTAAGAAAATAAAAAACAAAAAGTTCATGAATACTTACTAAATAATTAGCTTTATTCCTTTTAAATACATTTAACTCAAAATAACATAGGTCAGCATTTATTATCAAAATAGAGTTGTATAACCTTGGCCCATGAAAAATAAAATAAGTAGAAAGCTAACATTTATATAGAAAGAAGGAATAAATTAATGAATACATAAACAAAATGAAGAGAAATTATTAACGGAAGAAAGAAAAATAATTGAATTATGCTTCACCTGATTATTGCTGATATATTTCAAGGGGTTAGGTACAGCTCACATCAGTAAAATTTGGAAATATTCAACATTTTTACCTTCATTACTGTATCTTGTAGAACAATGAAAATTAGTATGTGTAAAACACTATCCTGCTATATGAAAAAAATATTTTTACGATTAAAAAAATTATTTACATTTTTTTTTTCAAGATTCATTTCACTGTGCAGTGATGAAGCGTTTCCCACATAACTCAAAAAGTATCCAACATTCTGTGATGAAATTTTTTGTGTGTATTTATGCATGTCATATCTACAATATATTTCAAGATCACTTCTATACCTTTGACAGATTGTCTCATAAAAAATAAATTCATTTAAAAATGATCAAATATCAATATTTTCTTCTAACACAAAATAAAAAAAATATATTACTTATTAAGGAATGTAGTTGAGAGAGCATGATATTGTAAACATGAGTTTCAGCAATAAAATAAATGAGAGAGAACATGAAAAAGTTAGCAAGTTTATGAGTTATGAGGGAAACGCTTCATCACTACACAGTGAACTGCCACCATTTTGAATTTTGAAAAAAAGTATGTAAATTTATTTTTTAAATCGTAAAAGTATTTTTTTCATATAGCAGAAGGACAGTGTTTTACATATACCAATTTTCGTTATTGTACAAGATACAGTAATGGAGGAAAAAAATGTTGAATATTCTCAAAAAGTTTACTGCTGTAAGTTGTACTAACCCCTTAACTGATGTTCATTTTTGCTCAAAATTACTTATTTATTGTTTATTTAATATTTAATTATTGTATTGGCCACCAAGTACAAATATAGTACTACAAGCAATAGTTTTATTTCCATATCTCATAAAATTCTTTACCATTGCATATAAGAAACACGTCATATTTTACTTTCAGAAGGATGGTGAGAAGGACTTTGATGGCAAATCCAATCTACAGTGTCAATGATTTTAGCAATATTACGTTTTAGATACTATTTGTTTTAACCTCATGTAATTGACAAATCTGTACATTTTAACCTGATTTTATACTATTTCTTTTAAAACTCTTAACATGTTTTTGTGCTTATCTGGTGATTGTATATTTATTTCTTTTATTCTTATATTTATCCATATTTTAGTAGCCATGTATTATATATATATATATCTACTCTGACGTTGTCTATGACTGTAAATCGATGACATTAAATTGATCTATCTATCTATCTATCTATCTATCTATCTATCTATCTATCTATCTCTCTATCTATCTATCTATCTATCTCTCTATCTATCTATCTATCTATCTATCTATCTATCTATCTATCTATCTATCTATCTATCTATCTATCTATCTATCTATCTATCTATCTATCTATCTATCTATCTATCTATCTATCTATCTATCTATCTATCTATCTATCTATCTATCTATCTATCTATCTATCTATCTATCTATCTATCTATCTATCTATCTATCTATCTATCTATCTATCTATCTATCTATCTATCTATCTATCTATCTATCTATCTATCTATCTATCTATCTATCTATCTATCTATCTATCTATCTATCTATCTATCTATCTATCTATCTATCTATCTATCTATCTATCTATCTACCTACCTACCTACCTACCTACCTACCTACCTACCTACCTACCTACCTACCTACCTACCTACCTACCTACCTACCTACCTACCTACCTACCTACCTACCTACCTACCTACCTACCTACCTACCTACCTACCTACCTACCTACCTACCTACCTACCTACCTACCTACCTACCTACCTACCTACCTACCTACCTACCTACCTACCTACCTACCTACCTACCTACCTACCTACCTACCTACCTACCTACCTACCTACCTACCTACCTACCTACCTACCTACCTACCTACCTACCTACCTACCTACCTACCTACCTACCTACCTACCTACCTACCTACCTACCTACCTACCTACCTACCTACCTACCTACCTACCTACCTACCTACCTACCTAGCTATCTATCTATCTATCTATCTATCTATCTATCTATCTATCTATCTATCTATCTATCTATCTATCTATCTATCTATCTATCTATCTATCTATCTATCTATCTATCTATTTCTTAATTTGTATTTGTTATTTATGTTTAATTCTACTGATTTATACAAAATAATTGACTTATTTTCTCAATTAGGCCTATATTTCATTATCTTATCTACTCTAAGCAACGCATGGGTTTCAATCAATCAACGAAGCACGATGCATTCGCCTGTCCCGTCCAGGACTCGCAGTCATCCTGCTAACCACCATGTCTTGCTAATGGCCCCCACCCCGCTCTTTGTTCTCGTTATTAATTACAATAAAAAGCAGCGGGCTGGCTTCCAGTTTCGTGAAATGAAACGAAGAATTGGGGCAGAGGGGACCGAACCAGTAACTACGGGCCGGAGATCGCGGGAAAGGGATCGGCTCGGCGCGGCGCGGTAATGTTAATTAAGATTTGGAGGGGAGAATTTAGTGGTGAATAGAGGGGGGTAAGGAAAAAGGGGTAGCTACGAAATATCCATATAAGGTAACACAAAAGAAGCCGCCACCATCACTAGCACACCATTGAATAAAATTACCCCTAGCCGCATAGCAACACGTTAACCATGGCAGGTTACCAATGTTGTAACTTGCACCGCTGCTGCAGCTTCTCGGACTGTTTCTAAGTATGCTTGGTCGTAGGATTACGATCGCGATATTTAAGATTTTATGATCTGACCGACGTTGAATTGTTTAAATTGATTTTTTGTAAGAGAGTGATATGTTAATATTTTCTAAACTGTGATCAGTTACCAAATGCTGGAGAAAAAGAGGAATTACGAGAAAACGTAGACTGAAGAAGCAGGAGGAAGAGAATGAAAGAGCATCGGATTTAAGAAATAAGAGAAAAAAATGAAGTAAAGAAAAACGGACTGGAGAAAAACAGAAGAAATGAAATGAAAAGGCGATTGACGGACAAAAGCAAAAGGAGAATTGAACTGAAAAAACGGAAGTAAGAAAATGAAGGAAAAGTGTATTAAAGGAACGGAAGGAACATTAAAGGAAAAAGACTGAGCTCTAGAAACGAGAAACAGAATTAGGAACGTTAAATAGAATCGAGATACGTAATGAATTAGAAAGAAACAACGAATTTAGAAAAAAAAAAACAGATTAAAATAGGCGAAAAGCAAATGACAGAGCAAAATTTTAATAAAGTCGTTTACAAATGAAAGAAGCTGAAGTAGAATGAAGACAAGAAATGGAATAACAGATGTAGGATGAAGAGAGAAAGAGAGAGAGAGAGAGAGATCAGAAAGGAGAGGAAGATCAGAATTAATACAGATAAAAAAGAAAAGAAAAGAAGAAAATAATGGAAAGGAATTGTAGAGCGAAACAAGGAGAAACATTAGAAAAAAGATTATGCATAGCATGAAGTTCAGGAACAGACAAGAGGACAAGTAAGAAAAAGTGGCGCAGTTTCAAGAAAGAAGGGATAACAATGAGAAGAAGACGTACACTGAAAAGATGTAGAAACTGTGATAAGGATGCATAAATTAAGCAAAGAAGAGCAGCGGAATGAAAGGGAGGTGTAGACTTAAGACAGAAGAGGGGAAGAATAAGGAGTATACGTAGATCGAAGAGGGAAGAGGAGAGAATGAAGAGGAGTCGTACTCTGAAGAGAGGAAAGGAGAAGAATGAAGAGGTAGCGTAGAAAGTGGGCTACAGAATAAAGAAAAAGCATAGACTGAAGAGAGAAGAAATGCGAAATGATGAGGAGGCATAGACTGAAGAGAGGAAAGGACAACAACGAAGAGGAGGCATAGAATAAAGAGGAAAATGTATCAGAATGAAGAGGAGACGTAGACTGAAGAGAAAAGAGTATCAGAATGAAGAGAAGACGAAGGCAGAAGAGGAAAGTAGAGAAAAATGAAAAGGAGACGTGGACTGAAAAGGAAAGAGAAGCAAAATAAGGAGAAGTAGAAGACTAGAGAGGAAAGAGTAACAGAATGAAGAGAAGACGTAGGCTGAAGAGGAAAGAAGAGAAAAACTAAGAGGAAACGTAGACTGAAGAGGAAGGAGAAGCAAAATAAAGAGAAGGAGTAGACTAAAGGGGAAAAAGTAGCAGAATGAAGAGAAGACGTAGGCTGAAGAGGGAAAAAGAGCAAAATGAATAGGAGACGTAGACTGAAGAGGAAGGGGAAGCAAAATAAAGAGAAGGAGTAGACTAAAGGGGAAAAAGTAGCAGAATGAAGAGAAGACGTAGGCTGAAGAGGAAAGAAGAGCAAAATGAATGGGAGACGTAGACTAGGAAAGGGAAGCAAAATAAAGAGAAGGAGTAGACTAAAGAGGAAAGAGTAGCAGAATGAAGAGAAGACGTAGGCTGAAGAGGAAAGATGAGAAAAATAAATAGGAGACGTAGAGTTAAGAGGAAAGGGAAGCAAAATAAAGAGAAATAGACTAAAGAGGAAAGAGTAACAAAATGAAGAGAAGATGTAGGCTGAAGAGGAAAGAAGAGCAAAATGAATGGGAGAAGTAGACTTAAGAGGAAAGGGAAGCAAAATAAAGAGAAGGAGTAGACTAAAGAGGAAAGAGTAGCAGAATGAAGAGAAGACGTAGGCTGAAGAGGAAAGAAGAGCAAAGTGAATAGGAGACGTAGACTAAAGAGGAAAGAAGAGCAAATAAACAGGTATATATTGAAGAGGAAAGATTAGCAGAATGAAGAGTAGGCGCAGATTGAAGAGAAGAGAAAAGCAAAATAAAGAGGAGTCTACTGAAGAGGAAAGATTAGCAGAATGAAGAGCAGGCACAGACTGAAGAGGAAAGAAGAGCAAACAAAGAGGTGTACTGAAGAGGAAAGAGAAGCAAAATACATTAAGATAAGAAGAGAAAACTGAAGAGGAAATAATATCAGAATGGAGATGACTGAAGAGGACAGAAAAACTAAATAGAGAGAAGGAGTAGACCAAAGAAGAAAGAGTAACAAAATTAAGAGAAGAAGTAGGCTGAAGAGGAAAGAGTATCAGAATTAAGAGAAGGCGTAGACTATAGAGGAAAGAAAATCAAATTGAAGCGAAGGCATAGATTAAAGAGGAAAAAGTAGCACAAAGAAGACAGACGTAAGTTGAAGAGGGAAGAGAAGCAAAATAAAGAGACGAAGTAGACTGAAGAAGAAAAAGTATCAGAATGAAGAGGAGGCGTAGACTATAGAGGAAAGAAAATCAAATTGAAGCGAAGGCATAGATTAAAGAGGAAAAAGTAGCACAAAGAAGACAGACGTAAGTTGAAGAGGGAAGAGAAGCAAAATAAAGAGACGAAGTAGACTGAAGAAGAAAAAGTATCAGAATGAAGAGGAGGCGTAGACTATAGAGGAAAGAAAATCAAATTGAAGCGAAGGCATAGATTAAAGAGGAAAAAGTAGCACAAAGAAGACAGACGTAAGTTGAAGAGGGAAGAGAAGCAAAATAAAGAGACGAAGTAGACTGAAGAAGAAAAAGTATCAGAATGAAGAGGAGGCGTAGACTATAGAGGAAAGAAAATCAAATTGAAGCGAAGGCATAGATTAAAGAGGAAAAAGTAGCACAAAGAAGACAGACGTAAGTTGAAGAGGGAAGAGAAGCAAAATAAAGAGACGAAGTAGACTGAAGAAGAAAAAGTATCAGAATGAAGAGGAGGCGTAGACTATAGAGGAAAGAAAATCAAATTGAAGCGAAGGCATAGATTAAAGAGGAAAAAGTAGCACAAAGAAGACAGACGTAAGTTGAAGAGGGAAGAGAAGCAAAATAAAGAGACGAAGTAGACTGAAGAAGAAAAAGTATCAGAATGAAGAGGAGGCGTAGACTATAGAGGAAAGAAAATCAAATTGAAGCGAAGGCATAGATTAAAGAGGAAAAAGTAGCACAAAGAAGACAGACGTAAGTTGAAGAGGGAAGAGAAGCAAAATAAAGAGACGAAGTAGACTGAAGAAGAAAAAGTATCAGAATGAAGAGGAGGCGTAGACTCAACCGGAAAGAGGAGAATAATGAGGCGGAGGAGGCGTAGATAGGAAAAGAGAAGAATGAAATGGGGTAGAGTGAAAAGGGAATAGGAGCAGTATAAAGAAGAAACCTAGATTGAGGAAGGAAGAGAATAATCTGAAGAGGGAAGAGACTGAAGAAGATGAGTAAACTGAAGAGGAAAGGAAAGAATGAAGAGTGAAGAAGAGTAAATTGGAGAGAAAAATAAAGGCTGATAAGAAAATACACACTGGGAATTGGAGAAAAAAATTTAAAAAGCAAAATAAAGAAACTGATCGACTATAGCGGAATGTGGAAACAAAGAACGATGACTAGGAGAAAGAATAGAATGAAGAGAAGGAGGAGGATATGGAAGGAGGAGAGTGATGGTTTTAGACAGAGACGTGAATTAATATTGATATATAGTGGACCTTGTGCTTTGCGTAGGATATCATGCTGGATGATCTGTGGTTCGATCCCTGAGACCAGCTCTTCTGCCAGTTAAGTGATAGCTTTCCTGAGTGCGAAGACTTTAACACAGCTCAGTGATATTTGTTATTGAATGCGTTAGCAAATAAATAAAACGACAACGTTGACGAAGATGCGAAGAGTATAAGAGAACGCACCCAATGAGTGACAGAGTAATTCAATCAAGGAATGCCTCGTGTAAAATAAATGACATGTCGGAGCCAAAACCGCAGTAAAGTAAATGAAAGGAAGGAATTCGTATCACTTTCCTAGCAATTTGTTTCACTTCAGAATTCCTACCTGCTTGCCTCAAGATTCCGGCAACTTTTCCATTTATCAACAGGAGTATTTTTCACTTGTTTCTTCATACTGCGGTTAGTATACGCCATTAAACGAGTCTTCGTCAAAGAATTGAGTAACATTTTATGCAGTGTGGCACGTCGTTAGGTTGTCGAAGTTCCGAGTTCGTATCCTAGAGAGGCGAAATGGATTAAATTATGGAAAATCAATTTGACTAGAGCTTTTCGCAGCAAGCTCGCAGCAACGGGCTCTCAAGTGTTGTCGGAAAAATTCACCATTAAAATGGAACACACTCAAGGACAGGAGAACACGAATTCGATTATGCGCACTGTTCAAAACATACAGAGGTGAGCCTACCTGGAGAGAAATAAAAAATAGGTTGCAACCGCCAAATTACTCTTCAAGGAACGACCACTCATATAAATTGAGGGAAAGAAGACAGAGGACGGACACTGGAAAGTTTTCTTTTCTCAATCGTACTATCTGGGACTGGAATGCTTTACCTGCAGACTTACTGAAGGCTTTACCAACAACCAAAAACGTATTTAAAAATAGGCTTAAGGACTTTACTAATAGACGATAATTATACACAGTATGTAAATGATGTAAATGATATTTTGTGATTGAAGTGTTGTATCAGTGAAGAATTATGTTGTGTCAGTGAAGTGTGTTGTGTCAGTGAAACGTGTTCCTGTCAGGGAAGCTTTATAGTTTATAGTGGCAGTGCAAAGTATTTGAACAGTGAAATGTTTTTGAAGTGTTAGTGAAATCAGGATAGAATCAGTGAAATGTGTCGTAGTTCCAGTGCCGTGAGTGAGTTGACAGCGAAATGAGTGTAATGTGGAAAGGTACTTGTGCAGATATGAACATATCATACTCGTGGGTTTTAGTTCGAACTTAGATTTAAAATACAAATTAGATTTACTTTAAATGTTATTTTAAGTGATCGTGCTTCATTTAATTTAGGATATTCCCTATTATTATTATTATTATTATTATTATTATTATTATTATTATTATTATTATAAATTATTGCTAGTATTAATTATTTGTATTAATTATTGGTATTATTATTAAGGGTATTTTTAATAAACAAGTTTATTATTGTCATTATTGAATGTAATTAGTTACCACTGCCACCGGGTATATACCCATTGCAGTGTGAATAAATACATACATACACACATACATACATACATACATACATACATACATACATACATACATACATACATACATACATACATACATACATACATACATACATACATACATACATACATACATACATACATACATACATACATACATACATACATACATACATACATACATACATACACATAATATTATTCTAACGTTTATTAAAAGAAAATTGAGCATAATCACAAGGTTATTACTAATATAAAGAGCAATGGGCGGTCCAATATATCTCCCGTTCATAATGAAGGGTGAGCAAAATTCCGCTATACTGTCCAGATGTATCATTGCTGTCGGCTGACTCGCTCGTAAGCCAGGCGCACATCCAGCTTCTTAGTGCGAAAGTCAAGTATTTTCCCGGGAGTCTTATATTTTTCTCAAATTTAAGAATTTTACTCCACCTATACTTCTTTTCTAGCATTCATTTCATCTCAATTAATAATATTTAATCTCATAAAGAAGAATAGTGTGATCCTCCGTCATATCACGATAGAGATAACAAGATACAACTTTGTCTCTCTCTAGAACGCAGGTTTCCAAATTATGCATCGCGACCCATTGGGAGGTAGTATAAAGATGTGATGGGGGTCGCGAAATGATTTATAAAATAAAAACATACCTTATCTACATATATTTTCGATGAATTTATAAACATAAGTATATGCAACATTGAACTTAAAAATACAAAAAAAAAAACACATTCAGAACTTATAAAGTAAAAAAAATAATTAATGCTATAAACGTACACATTTTTTAGAAAGTAGCTTCTCAAATCTTGTATTCAAATATTGTATTCGAGAGACACACACACATTCATGTCATTTTCAATTTCAAGGAGGTATTTTTTTTTTCTTTTGTTCGATGACAGCATATAGATTAGAAATTTATTTTCCATAAATGCTATTACCTTTCGTCTCGTTTCTCTTATATACTCTAACCACGACGTAAATACCAGATCACTTATCTATGGCGCGTTAAGTATACCTCTTCATAGAACTTCTCGTTATTCATCATCTTTTACAATATCCACCTCGCGACAATGGAATTCCCTGTCACAAAGTATTAGGGGTTGCAAGACAATAAACACTTTTAAAAAAGCTTAAAAGATAACCTTCTTAGCATTTCACTCTAATCATACTGACTTAAACTATCACTGTCTACATTGTTACTCCTTCCTTTAGACATGCATCCTGATAGAGCTGTATTTTCAAAATTGTCTCATAATAATACCTTTCTATTATCTAACATTATTTGAAATATATTAACATTCTATGTATTTTAGCTTAATTCTGCTACATAGTTTGTATTTCAGTGTTTAATTAATAGTTGATAGTATTTTGTTGTTTAATTCGTAAATAAGTCTTGTATACATGTAGCTCTTATCTAAATCAAATTGTTGAATTCTTTGTAAGTTCATACATATGTATGTATACTTTTTTCTGGTTGAGTGGAAGAGAAGGCCTTACGGCCTTAACTCTGCCAGCTAAAATAAATAATAATAATAATAATAATAATAATAATTATAATAATAATAATAATTATAATAATAATAATAATAATAATTATTATTATTATTATTATTATTATTATTATTGATAGCACTTGAATATTTTCTTCTTCTGCAAGCTTAAGATACTCGTGCATTATATTGACCAAAAACTGATCTAAACTCTGTTTTGAGCCAAAAGAATGCAAGTGAAAAAGTACAGTTTCAACATTCCTCAGTACCTAGGTATTGGTACATCATATTTAATGAGTATCTCCTTTACATACATAGGCTATATACATAAATGCGTATACATTTCTTTTTATTTCAGCAAATTGAACACACTGTATAAAATATGATTCGGAATCCAGTCTCTTTTAACTGCCTATCACAACGACGAATATTATTCTCGTGTGGTGGTTCTTCGTTAAATACGCGAGAAAATCCACGTCGTACACGAGTCACAGATTCAAATTTTGCCAGTCACAAAATACATTACACTTTTCTTTAGACATCCATCTTGTATAATTAATTGTAGCAAAGATGATTATTGCATTCGTTCGTTTGTTAGCGTCTTTTTTTTTTCTTTCAATGCCTGGCACTTACAGACGAAAGACACCTCGCTAACCCGCGGTACGAGTGTGCTAAACTAGTGTGCCCCGGCTATCGATTGATTACTTGTACAGGATTCATATTATGTCATATCGCTAACACTGGTTTATGAATACGAAAAACATCACGGAATATGTATGGTAAGACTTTCCTGTGTTAAATTTCAACGTACCTCGTTTACATGTTTCGACCTATTTACGGGTCATCTTCAGAACTGGTCGTTGTTGGTCTTGGCGCCACTTCTTCTGTTTCCTGTGAGGGTGTGTTCCTGTGGTATAGTGTAGAGTCAAAGAGTGTGTATGTTTTGAAGTTGAGTTGTGTGTTGAGAATTTCGTTGGGGTGTGTTTTTGTGTGTCTGTATATTTCATATTGTTCTAGTGTGTTTAGTTTCTGGCTTTTTGGTTGGTTGTGTAGTATTTCCATATCTGTGTTGATGTCTCTGTGGGTGTGGTTAGCATTGGTGATGTGTTCTGCATATGTGGAGGTGTTTTGTAATTTTGTTATGGCTGTGATGTGTTCTTTGTAACGTGTTTGAAATGATTTGCCTGTCTCTCCTATATAAAAGTTGTTGCAGGTGTTACATTTGAGTTTGTATACGCCTGTGTGGTTGTATTTGTTTGTTTGTGTTGTTTGTGTGTTGAGATATTTTTGTAGAGTGTTATTTGTTCTGTATGAGATGTTGTAATTTAATTTCTTGAATGAGGTTGCAATTTTGTGTGTGTTTTTGTTTTCGTATGTTAGTGTGATGTATTTTTTGTGTTCTTGTGTTTGTGTTGTATTCTTATGTTTTTTGTGATTATGTTTTGTCTTACGTATTATGTTGTCTATTATGTTAGGGTTGTATCCGTTTTCTTGTGCTATGTATTTGATTGTGTTTAGCTCTTCGTTGTAATCTTGTTGGTTCATTGGTATGTATGGTACACAACTCAACTTCAAAACACACACACTCTTTGACTCTACACTATACCACAGGAACACACCCTCACAGAAAACAGAACAAGTGGCGCCAAGACCAACAACGACCAGTTCTGAAGATGACCCATAAATAGGTCGAAACCTGTAAACGAGGTACGTTGAAATTTAACACAGGAAAGTCTTACCATACATATTCCGAAGTGATACAGTGTTAAAAGTTGTGTAATCAAGATGTAGAAAAACATTAGTTCGCTGATCATTCACTCGAAGTCCGCGCTAAGAATGTCTATGAATACGGCCTGAGTTTCATTTGCATCTGGCGCCAATATTAAGGGGAGACTCCACTGAAAATCATGAAAAATTTTCCAAATTTTTTTAGCTATTTCACTTATTGAGAATTTATATTTTCATACCCCAAATGGATTCAGCTCAATTCCGTTTACAAATACTCGTATGTTTACACTTTTTAAATTAAGGCTGAAAGGGGGCGTGGAATTTAAAGGGTTGTCAAAATTGTTTTTCATCGAAGAATTCTTTTTTAAAATTTCTGATTACAAATCTAGTAACTTTGTGTTGGCTGGCTGAAGTTACTAGATGAATGTAGCGAAGGAGAATATTAATTTACAAAAATATTCATTTTATTTTCAAATCTATTTTTCTGTATTCATTTTTGTTGATTCAACACCAACTTTCTTATGCCAAATATTAATCAATCTGGATGAAAATTTTACTGCAAGTATTCATGATGTAGCTGCATGTTTTTATGCATTTATTTTGTGAGAAATGCTGCTAGTTAATTTTATTAATATTTTTCTTAAGAACTAGCAGCATTAAGAAAAATATTAATAAAATAAACTAGCAGCATTTCTTACAAAATAAATGCATAGAAACATGCAGCTACCTCATAAATACTGTACTTGTAGTAAAAATTTCATCCAGATTGATTAATATTTGGCATAAGAAAGTTGGTGTTGAATCAACAAAAATGAACACAGAGAAATAGATTTGAAAATAAAATGAATATTTATGTAAATTAATATTCTCCTCCGCTACATTCATCTAGTAATTTCAGGGAGCCAATAAAAAGTTACTAGATTTGTAATCAGAAATTTTAAAAAAGAATTCTTCGACGAAAAACAATTTTGACAGCCCTTTAAATTCCACGCCCCCTTCCAGCCTTAATTTAAAAAGTGTAAATATACGAGTATTTGTAATCAGATTTGAGCTGAATCCATTTGGGGTATGAAAATATAAATTCTGAATAAGTGAAATAGCTAAAAAAAATTGGAAAAATTTTCATGATTTTCAGTGGAGTCTTCCCTTAAGTTACACATCTACTTCTGTTCATTCAAAAAGTATAATTCTCTGAAACCCCACCATGACTTTTTGGGGCACAGTATATTTACAATCTTACTCAACGTATGCTAAGTTTCTAGTACACATCACAGCGTATAGAGCGCACTACCGTACAACTCAGCACTAGGATGTTCATTAGAACCCGGCCTAAGTATGATAAATAAGGTTTTACACACATACATACACCCAAAGCATCACATAAAGTTGCCGCTCGTATATATAAAAATAACTCGGTTTGATTTTTTCCCCTTCTTTTCTTTTTAAGTAGTAAAAAATACAGTGTAGTGTGCGGCAGGTAATCCGGGATCTCCCCCTCCCCTCCCCCTCCCCCGAGGATCCACTTCAAAGGCAGCGCAAGGTGCCAAAAGAACGTGTTTCAAATCCTTACCGCTCTACCGTGGAGCGGACCTTCTCTTCTTTTTATTGCAGGCACTCGGGAAGAACAATGAGGGTACTACAACCAAACGACTCATTAAATTTGTCATAATATTAACCAATACTTTTAAACAAATAGTTTGAAGTACGGTCTTAACAGATTGCTCTGTCAGTCCGTTTTAGCATGTTTCAGGAGTACGACAAGGTCCCAGCGGTGTATCCTCCATTTTTATACGTATAAGTCGCAGCGAGAGAATCGCAACATCTCAGATCAACTGACACACGCAGTAAATCACTTTCGTATAGTTGACAGTTGACGCGCTGCAGTATGAATGGGGTTCCACTACTGCGACGCAAAATTGGACCATGAATTATGATGCATTTGTAAAACCATAGGCCCTATTGTTTAACAAAATATTTATGTAAATTGAATAGAACTACACGTACGTAATTGTAACACTGCTTTAACCATTTTTAACCCTTAACTTGGCAAAGCTTCATTTCTCACACTAGTTTATTAAACCTTGTCGGACCGTAAAGAAACAACTGTCACAATGTCCATATTTTTATATGTTGTACAATATTTTATAGTAATGTGAAATTTTAGTTTGTGCGAGATCGTGCGTATTTGCTTGGTATCCGCACAAAACCAATCCGTGGAAGGTATACAATTCCACATTCAGTATTCCCAACCTAACACACACAACAATTTCCCTCTTCTTATCGCTTAAGGGACATATTGATTTTACTGCTTTAGGCTTTTAACATATTCTTTTTAGAGACGTTCAATATAGTAATAATTATAAATTGGAAACTTACCACTGCAATTTCACCTAAATTGCACTGTTAATTATTGTTTTTAAATATATGCAAAAATTAAGTAAGCTCTAAATCATTACATAACATTACCGTTTGTTTTAAGTTCCCATTTATAGACTGGGGAAAAAAAAAAGACAGACGTATATCACGGCCTGCTGGAGTAGGCCTATAGTAAACACAGAAAACATTTTAAAGCAACAATGTTGAAGATATATATATATATATATATATATTCTCGGAAATTAAAAAAGCTCAACTACGTTTCGCTTTTTCAAACTTTTCCTCGAACATGAAAACTTCAAACATACCGCTCTTGTAACGCATATTACTATTTCCTACCAATTTTTTATCTATTGTTCTATTAAAATTATAGCACATAGCCTATTAGCCTGTTGTATCCTATAGTATACATGCAGCGACTAGGGATTATAAAGAATGGACACTTCGCGTCGGTACCTTTGATGTAGCCGGACTGACTTCAATGACCTTCAAGCCAGCTAGAGCGTGAGATTCTGCTTCCTCCCTAGTGTTGGCGCTGACATCACACCAGCAAGCAGTCGACACAACGGAAATATAACACATATAATTAATACATCTAGGTACATTATGTACTCAAATAAAATAAATTGGACCGATGAAATAATAAATCTGTCATTAACTGTAACGTCTAGACTCTAGAGTTCCTTTATAATGAGAGTTGAGACGTTAACCCCCATCAACAATTAAAATATGTAATGACTTGATAGCACTGAAAATGGAAAAACAAAACTCTTATGAGAAGTAAAACCATATACCTATATTATATTATATAGGCCTACAAGTATTAAACGAATTTGATACATAATTTTATATTGTATTATATTATTTTATAATATAATTTATTATATCTGAAATATAAAAAATTATTATTACAACTAGTTTGTCACTGAGAAATAAGAAAAAGCTGTTAACTTGAATTTATTTGAAGCAAAGCGTTACTGGATTATGCAATAAGGTAGGCGATGTTTGGATCCTGTGTCTCAACTCTATTCTCAATTATTATCTTAGCCTATGCTCCATTACACTAAACTCTGGCGCTTGAAAGTGGAACTAAACGCTGGCCACAGAGAAACAAAACACAGGAAAATTCGCTCAGTGTCCATTCTTTATAATCCCTATTCGCTGATACATGGTCAATTTAAGGGTTAACTCATAGGCCTACGGTGTACGCCTATTTTTTTTAATTATAGTGTGTCCATGTAAATTATAGGCAACTTAATTGTGAGTAAGCCTAAAGTGTAATCAAATGTAAGAGACCTGATGATGCTCTTGTCAAAGCGAGATGGAAGTACAGTTGCTCCATGCAATTCAAATGAGAGTTATAATGTGACTTCTTGTGAAGTCGCTAGATGGCAGCATAGTGAAATTGATAAAAGTTGTTGCCTTCAAAGTTCATAAGACTGTACAATCTGTTATATTGTGATCTGGGGTTATACCTAATTAAGTTTGAATTTTTGATTGTACAAATACTACCTTTACGTTATTTCGTCTCAACTTGAAGTTAAATATAACTGACTGATCTTCCTAAGTTAATCGCATTAACTGAAATTTACAGAAAATGTTTCCAAATGAAGAGAAGAGAAAAGCTTCTCCTTTTGAGTAAAATGGCGGGTGAAATTTATTTTCATTGTCTTTAGACAGGCTTTTCTTAATTGTTAAAATCTGATTGTGTTGAAATCATGTTATATACACTTCTAATTTTTTTGTACGTTAAGTTACATTACAAATTAATATATTTATTTTCAAGTTTCTGATTACTCTGTTATCCGATCTGATGATGATGCTGACTTTCACCTTGCTTCTAGTGTTTTCTACGAGCGAGCCGAGAGGTGGAACTTCTCCTTTAACAGGTAAGAGTGTACAGTAAATTGTAATATGTAGCGTGCTGTTAAGGTAAGCCATGAGTAACATTTTAGCCAAAGTAGACGAGGAATTAAACGAAAAGTCTACATTTCAAATACATTTGTACTAACTAGGACGATATTTCAAAATGAAGTTAGTGGCTCGTTTGCGGACCCATGTTTACTGGAACTTTTTTGCTTCTATTATCATATAGGGTAAAGTTGCCTAATTCCGTGATACTCCTAATACCGTGATAGGCTACATTTGTTTTTCACTGAATGTTACGGGATTTGGTATCTTGCTAGGAAGTTCACCGATGTCTCAAAAGTAGGAGAAAGAGGCACAGTTTCGAGAAAGATATCTGGCGCCTTTTTTGAACGGCAAATCTTTGACTTACATTCAATTTAAAAAAATTGTCATGAGATTAGGGGTATCACGAACTTAGGCTACTTTACCCTACTTTCAATCGTTTCAGTTTTCTCTATTAATTTTGATACACTCTGTATATTTATTTACTTATTTATTTATTTATTTTTATTTATTTATTTATTTATTTATTCGTTCGTTCGTTCATTCATTCATTTTATTTATTTATTTGTTTCTTTATTTGTTTATTTATTTATTTGTTTCTTTGTTTATTCATTTATTCTCTTATTTATTTATTTATTCACTTATTTATTTATTTATTTATTTATTTATTTATTTATTTATTCACGTATTTATTTATTCACTTATTTATTTATTTATTTATTTATTTATTTATTTATTTATTTATTTATTTATTTATTTATTTATAACATCATTCCGTCGTCACGTCATGGCGGATTAGATTTAAATCATCGAATTATTTTATTGACCTTTCAACATATTCCATGCAAGTTATGGGCAAATTTATCAACAAATGTTCCCAAAACTTGGGCCCCCATTTAAAATTCCTGGCATGACAATGATGATGTTAATAGTAACCATAGATCACAATCTGAAGAGAAAAAAAATTATTTTTTATACTTATCAACATTTAATTGCTTGCTAGATATTTCTTGGCACGCATTGTATTCTTCACCTGACATAATTAGGAACATTAAATCCAGACGTTTGAGATGGGCAGGGCATGTAGCACGTATGGGCGAATCCAGAAATGCATATAGAGTGTTAGTTGGGAGACCGGGGGGAAAAAGACCTTTAGGGAGGCCGAGACGTAGATGGGAGGATAATATTAAAATGGATTTGAGGGAGGTGGGGTATGATGATAGAGACTGGATTAATCTTGCACAGGATAGGGACCGCTGGCGGGCTTATGTGAGGGCGGCAATGAACCTTCGGGTTCCTTAAAAGCCATTTGTAAGTAAGTAAGTAGTAAAGAATTGTTATCGACTGTTAAGTTTCTGTAAGAATGTGGACGAACTTCTTTGATTTCTCGAAAGTGTATTGTTTTTGTTGGTACCTAGCGTAACTGAAGATGCGCTAAGTCAGATGAACCGTAGACTGGGACGCCGGGCCGTGGAGCAGTTCGAGAAGTTGAAACTTGTTGACTGACATGACCTCCCAAGCGATCTCTTTCCTCTTCGGTTACGCATACAAGATCGTTCAGTAACGACAGACAATTAGGAAAGATAAATTAACTTTCTCATCGACCAGTTAGCCTGGAGAACTTGGATGGCCTAATGTCAATTATGATCGAACAATACCAGCACCGTCATCGCCAATATCAAGGCAGTCAACACCATCGAAACATTTTTAAGAATGCCACCGGCAGTACCATCACTGGCATCACCATTAGCATCACTATCAGATTTACTGTTACCAACATTATCACCAAGGCTTACAACACTACCACGATCACCAACACTATAGCACCATAGTATTCATAACCATCACACCACAATCAACGGAGAGATGTCAAATAAAAAATTGTGCAATTTTATTTATATAAGAAATAACAATTATAAATTGGGAATTTTTTAAAAAGTGGCAAATCTCAGTTCCGATGAATTAAAAAAAATGAATCGGTAAAATCTTAATAGAACTATTGAATATGTTGGGTATTAAAGGAAAAGCTTTACAATTACTAAAATTGTATCTGAACGTTAGATTTCATATAACAAAATATTATGATGTTCTTAGTGAACGTTGCAATATTAATATTGGTGTCCCTCAGGGTACAGTTCTTGGTCCTATTTTGTTGATATACATTAATGACTTATTAACAATTTATTTATAAAACCACAAAGGTGTATTGTATTCCTATGCAAATGATGCAGTATTATTGCTTGGGGGGAAATGTGGAACCACACTTATTTTAACGCAAATAATTGTTTAAAATTAATGAAAGTATAGTTTGAGTCGAATATTCTTTCTCTTAACAATGCTAAAACTACAGTTATTCATTTTTCATGAACTATTAAGTCTTATAAACTGCTCGAATTTTCAACAAAACATTAAACTAAACAATTTTGGTTCTTCCGTAATTTGCTGTAATTTTCCAATTTTATTATAAATGAATATTTAGAGGTTAAATATTTAGGAATCATTATTGATAAATATCTGAAATGGGACAAACAATTCAAATTGTAACAAATTATGAAGAATTACATATTACTTTGTTCATTTACGAAATTGCTAATCAATATAAGTACTATCAACAGTTTACCTTGCCTTATTTCAGTCTATAACCCAATATGGGGTAGCACTTATAAAACTAATCTTAATTCACTAGATTTATTACAAAGGAATAATAAGTAAAATATGTCTAAAAAGCCTAGTGATTATCCTGCCAAAGATTGTTTTTAGAATTCAAAGTCTTGGAAATATATCAAATTTATATACATGCAAAATTAAATTTTATACATAAAAATCACATACTGCAGATCATATACTCACAGACATGAAACCAAAGGATGGCTAAAATATGTCTGTTTGAACCCAAGTGTTTAACGAGCACTGCTTTCAACCATAATACTAATATCGACCCTAGAATTGATAACAAATTAATAAAGAAATACCCACATCTATTTACCTCCAAGAATTTGAAATTTAAGAATGTATGTAAGCAATTTTTTATGACTAACTATTAATTTTTAGATGTTATTTTATTGTAATTTATACATGCAAATTTATTATGTATCGAATCCTCACCTGAGCACGAGAACACACCATTTAAAGGGAGTGCTAGAATTTGGTTAATTTACCATTACTTTGCATTGTATTTTTCTAGCAATTATTATTATTATTATTATTATTATTATATTATTATTATTATTATTATTATTATTATTATTATTATTATTATTATTATTATTATTATTAGAGAACACACGAGAGTCCTTTTTTAGCCAAAACTAGTTTGTGTTTCTGACATTAATGCATATATTTGCAGGTCTTGTTTTAAATGATAACATGACATTATTTCCCTGAAGAAGACGAAATCAAAAGATTTTATGAAGATATATTTTCCTAGTCTAGTCGTAACAGAGATGGCGAACGTGAGGAGCTGTAATATGGGCCTTTAAAAAGATATCAATGTTTTCACTTTAAAATATTCTAGGATTTGTTTAAAATTTGTAATATGAAGGACAATAATACATTATGTACAACAATTGTACTTAAATAGCTTTTGTTAACATTAACTTACATTCAAAATAAATACATCTATTATAATTACGGTTACTCAGATACTTGAGTGGTGAATTTATTGTAACTTTACAAATGATCTGTAGCAATTTTTATCTCGAAAAGGAAGTAAAAAGAAAAAAATTGTATTAAACTTTTTTATTTCAAATATCTCAAAGAATAACCCCTTAAAATTAATGACATTACTTACGGGTCATCCTGGATATTGGTCGTTTAAAAAATTATGTTTTTCACTAATCTAGAATTTTACTAGAAATTTCCAAATATTAAAATTTGAATGTAAGCAATACAAAAATTGCGATATTTTAAAATTGAATGCATTTTTTTTTACGGCATGATTCCTTCAACACGATATGGAACGAATTCAACATTTGTACCAAACTCCTTAAGTCTAATTTCGAGCAAATTGTAATTTCCTAGTTATTCAAATATAGATACATTAAATGTTTAATAATATATAATATACAGTATAATACGTTTCAAACGAATCGTTCTCGGACGAAATAATCGTTAATAGATCTAATGAATATGAATAAAAGAAGACCAATTGTTTATCAGACTAACACAAAAATACAGATCCATATGCCGATAATACGCGGGAAACTATGTTTCTGACATGGAAATATAAATGTTGCTCTTTCCTCATACTTCGAGTCATGAGAATGTAAAAAGTTAAGAATGTGGGTTCAAAGCATAGCCCGGGTCAGCTTACTTCATGCCCTAAGGGTGAAAACTAACCATTTTTCCCCCATTGCTACTTATGCTAGTGGATTGTGGTGATTTTATAGTTTGCAGGTTGAATTTTCTTTTGCCAACTTCGTTTCGAATTTCGATACTGACAAATACTACAAATAGTAGTGATTTTGTAACTGTTATGTTGGTAGCTGAGACAAAAGTTGTCGGTATTCGAGTTCCATGGCATTAAAATTGTAGGCCTACTAGATTTCTGAGCCGGTTACTGGAAGCTAGTGAAATTTGAACATACTAATAATTAATTAATATCAATATTAATATGAATACATAATAGTTACTTTATGTGTTGCGTTGTGGTTACAATTCAAGACTATAGTCAGGTAGGCTTAAGTGTTAATAAATATAACATACTTGGGTGTGGTAATGCAGGTGGGTGATCGATAGAAATACTATTTCAGATTTTAATAAATTTCTTTCGTGACTGGATTTGTATTACAATAATGTTAAAAAAGAGGAAAAAAAATGTGGCAGCGACTCCATCAAGTCAGCGTAAAGCGTGGTGTTGAGAGTTGGGATAACTTTCCCTACTGGAGTTCTGTTCTTTCAGATTTAACCGAAAGAAGATAATGAAGAAGGAATTATGCTCACGGAGACAGTAATAATGAGACAGGGAGATCAAAAACCCACTAACTCCAATTTTTGACAAAATTGAGTTATGGGCTGGATGATGATTTCTAGTTTGTCCCGCATGCGTGGAAGGCAAGAATACACTAATATCGACATTCATCCGCATTCTGTTTTTTTTTTTTAACTCGTGGAAGTCAGAACTCCACTTACTCCATAGAATAAGAGAGTTTTTGATTTCCAAGCTCAATTTCCCGGTAGGTGGCAACACTATCGCTCAACCAGCTGAGTAAAGTGATACGATACGGTATTCAGAATGTCACAAAAATCTATGAAATCCATGTAAGTAAGACTATTAAAGGCACAATATCGAGTCGATTAACTTCCAGAAACCCAATACAGATGCATCATTCCCCAGTCAACTAAAGTACAATCCAGCATTGCCATTGAAAGAAGAAAGCAAAAGGACTTGCAAAATTTAATGCAGTTTATTTTTTAGGAAAGTACGATGAATTACCAAACTCTGTTTGCGGACAGTAATAATCTAGAATCTAGATGCACAGGAAGAACATGAGAGAGAGAGAAAAAAACAGAATCTGTAACATGAATGACACTGTGTTAACATTTTAATATTGTTTGTGCGAGATCGTGCGTATTTGCTTGCTTTCCGCACAAAACCAATATGCGGTAAGTGTGAAATACCACATTCAGTATTCCCAACGTAACAGAACAATTTCCCTATTCTTACCGCTTAAGCGTCATATTCATTTTACTGCTTTAGGCTTTTAACATATTATTTTTAAAGACGTTCAATATAGTAATAATTATAAATTGGAAACTTACCACTGCAATTTCACCTAAATTGCACTGTTAATTATTGTTTTTAAATATTTGCAAAAATTAAGTAAACTCTACAACCACAGTCTCCAGTGCATCGACTTCCTGCCAGACGGAGGATTTATCAAATGCTACCATCTATACTGGTAATGTTTCAACTTCGACGGAAACTGGAAAATCAATATTCATGCAAAAAAGCTTCACAATAGAAAAAACTGGTGGTGGTGCTCCAGTGACTCTGACTAACTGCACAAATGTGATAATTAATTTTAATGTGCAGAAATAAATAATTTTGTTATAATTTCAATGTGCAGAAATAAATAATTTTCTTAAAGTATTAAAATGAAAAATAAATCATTACATAACCTTACCGATTGTTTTAAGTTCGCATTTATAGACTGGGGGGGAAAAAAAGACAGACGTATATCACGGCCTGCTGGAGTATAGTAAACACAGAAAATATTTTATAGGAACAATGTTGAAGATAGATATACTTGTTTTCCAAAGTTGCCGTCATTGAACAGAAACCAAGATGGAGATTTCATTGCAACTAATTAGAAATTCCTCTTTCAGGTATGTAATAAACGATCTTCGCACAAAATAATGTACGATACACGAGCGGTATGTTTGTTTTCATGTTCTCGGAAATCAAAAAAGCTCAACTACGTTTCGCTTTTTCAGTCTTTTTCTCGAACATGAAAACGTCAACATACCGCTCTTGTAACGCATATTACTATTGTGGTTTTATTTGTGTATTTTGATGTGCTTTATGGTAATTTGGGATTTTCTGTCTCATATATTTAAAATAAAAAAAATGTAGCAATGTTAATCTTAATTATAAACTGCCATTTTCTCGTATATTCCAATGTTTCATAAGGGAATTATGATATACTTATCTTTTTTCTTCACATGGCTCATATTGATTCACTTTTCTTAATTCATACACTGTGGGAGTCAGAAAACCACTAACTCCAGCAGTGTTTATTTCAAATTGTAGCGTAAGATATTGTAAAAATTTAGGTTTTGAAGTATTTAATTAATAAAGAATGTAATTTTATACAATATTAATGGATAAATGTATAACATTTAAAGTTTGTAAGAGAAATAATAAGTTTTTTCTCTCTCCTGTAAAATTTGGTTTATTGGAGTTAGGGAGTTTTTGATTTCCCTGTCTCAATTATAACTAGAATAGCAAAATTATTAGGAGTAAGTATTCTTAAGCATACATTTCATGGTGATATTTGGTTTTCGGAGTTAGTACTAATAATTTCATGTGGTCAAACAAAATACATTTTTAGGTTAGGTCTCGTAAATCAATTATCTAGTCAAATCAATGAATTTCAAATTGCCAGACAAAATACCTAACATGTCGATCCCTTTCTCGTATAGTTTGCCTTCGAAAATATGTTACAAATTATTGAATTATTTAGAATAACCTGCCAACATAAAGGTAAAGTACGGTAAGTAAATAAGTCATTCAGTACGTAGGATCGTGATTTTATTTCGTATGGTGATGTCTGGTAGCAGTTGGCAACACTGACAAGACGGCAATATTTGCTTTTTAGGAACTGTTCTTACGTGACCTTCACTATAGGCCCCACAAAAGACAGGTGAAAAACGTAATTAATAATGGTCTAAAATTAATATCTTCTAGCAGAATGCATGCACTACTCACCGCAAGTGAAGAGAAATTAAAAAACAGTTATAACAAGACAAAATAGGTCGGGAATCAGGTCATTAACCAAAATCTGAAAAGCATATTTTCATTTAACAGAATTCCCTCTTGCTACAAAATAGATTTTTTAAAACGAACTGACAGCCTAGCCAAATCAAATGAGTTCTCCTCACTTATGGTTGTACACTAAAAAAAAAAGGACTAGCCTGTTGAAGTTAATTGGGGGAACGGGAGGGGGAGGTTTCGCAACACGTAGTAAGGGGGAGATGAAAGGAGCCGGGCCCTCATGATTTTGAAATATTTGACATTAACAAGGCCGGCTTGTTTCGCATTCTGATATAATTGTGTTCCTCCGCAGAGGCCCGGGCCAGGTGATGTAGATCCCAGCAAACATCTTCAGTGACTTGCGGGCAACAGCTGTAGTATTTGTGCCCTTTCGGACCAAAGCAAGACTCTAATTCTACTTTAAATAACTCCGCGGTATGTGGCATAGAATATTTCAGCCCGTATCAAATCATTTGTGTTTGTAAACTAGTGCAGAAATATGCAAACTCCTTTTAAAGAATGAAAAAAAAAAAAGATTGCAACTATGTTCACTTAACTTAAAAAAAAATATAGTCATTATTACCGTGCAGATGTCCAGCTGCGTCTGTCAACAACTGTTATAAAATACAAAACACTAGCTTCAAAAAATTTGTCAAATACTTAGAGTGAAAGTATTAACATTAAAAATAAAAACTGTGGGTTTTATACAAGTCTTCTTACATCTGTGTCTCTGAAGACAGTTACAATTACTACAATGTGTGAAGTACTGTTGACAAGTAATGTATAGCTACTAGCCCTGATCACATAACGGATTGATCAGCCTTACGGACTAACAAGGCAAACCACTTTTATTAATTTCACTATGCTGCCATCTAGCAACTGCAATAGAAGTCACGTTATAACCATTATGGAATTGCATGGAGCAACTGTACTTCCATCTAGCGGTCGTTACCAAAAAATATCTTTTCGACGGTGGAGGCTCTGGTTGTTGTTTCTATTTTATGTTACCATTTTCATGACATGGGAATAGCCAATCTGATATGTGATCATGGATACTAGGCAGAAATATTCGCTTTGTTTTCTCTTTGAAGTCTGACCGTATAAATTAGTTTGCCAGTATCCACATTTGTAGGCGGAAGATATAGAGACGTAAGATGATAAATTGGAGATCAAGTAGTAGAAGAAAAAAGGACTATGGAAAGGAAGGGAACGATGAATAATAAGAGGAATGATAACAAGGGGAAGACGGAGAGACATAAAAAAGTAGATAGAGAATGTTGAAAATAAAAAGGAAAATATTGAAATGAAAGACTGTAGGTTAAAGTGGATTAGAAATGCAAATTGAAATGCAAGGAAAATATTATAGCAAAGAAAGATGGACGATTAAGGGGGAAATTACAAGCTGTAAATGAAGAAGGAATAGGAAAATGACCACAAAACAATGGAAAGTCAGGAAAGTGATGACGAATAGAAGTGGAAGATAATGACGGGTAGTAGTAAGAGAATGACAAGAAGTGTAATGGGAATGAAAGGAAGGTGGAGAAAATGAAGGAAAATTAGGAATATTTCAAGTAGGAGGAAGCTGAGGAAAACGAAGAGAAACAGAAGAAGAATGAAGTGAAGTAGAAGAAGAATTAGGTTAAGAAGGAAAAGGAAATTAAAGATAGTTGATTGAGCGAATAACGAATAATAGGAAAATGACGAGAAGGGGATGTGAAAAAATAATATTGGACGAATGAGCAAAACGTATGAGATTAAGGATTAGAAAGATAGCCTACAAACTTAAAAAGGGGAAGAGATATATGAGGAAGGTGGAGGACAGTAATACAAAAAGAAAATGTAAATAAGGAGAGGTAGAAATGATAACTATGACAGGAAGGAGAACAATAGAATGAATAGGGGAGTGATGAGAAGAAGAGCCATTGTGTGAAGATGAAGTGTAGTGATGAAGAGAAGGAAAGAGAAATTATGAGATAGAGGCCTAACTTATAAAGGCTATGACGTGGATCTGGAGAAGGAGAATTATGTTAAAAATAGATAGAACAATTTGAGATTAAGTAAGAGTAAGGGAATTAAAATGATGTGGAGGGAAGGATAATGATGAGAAGAAAATGCAGGAAGAAGGAAAAGAGTAATAATTCAAAGATGGAAGAGAGTTATGAGAGGATCGAGAAGATCTGAGGAAGAATGAGATAAATGAAGGAACTGGAGAAAAGTTGAAGAAGAAGAAGAAGAAGAAGAAGAAGAAGAAATTCAATTTCGCACCTTTATTTCGTCGTCTAAATGAACTGGAACTGGAGAACTTCTTCCTTTGAAGAACGTGGAGTTGGGTCACTCACGACGAACGTGTGGCTTGAGAATTCGAACCATTTAGTGACGAAGAAAGTGATTTTATCACAGTTTAGTATATACAGTCACGAAGCTCAATACGTAGTAAATATGCATCCTTAGATAGTTGCTAACCACTAGGATCGCTAATGTCGCCTCATTACAGAAAATGCGAAATAGTACCGGCACAGTCTATTGTTCCTAGCAACCTCACAACTCAAGCTTCGTGAGTATATATACTAGACCAGACGTCTCCAAAAGCGTACTCGCGAGTAAGCCTCTGAACGGAACCGAAGCCAGTATGTAATAAGCGCGCTCCGCCTCACCCATTCCCACCTGTACTGTACTCAATGTTTATGCGCAAACGAAGAGCAGTGGCGGACTGCCATTATCATTGTGTTGGTCGGAGTGTTCCACCGTTTCACAATGTATTCTAATCATGGACGTAGTATATTCAAGGTTGAATTGGAAGAGACATGTTTTGTGTTAGTGGGGAGAATGTGAAATGCTTAATTTGTTCGAAAATTCTTAAGGGTGTGTTGAAATTCAACATGCGACGACAATACTCGACTCTTCACAAAGACTATCGTACAATTGTAGGTATGCTGGACATGTGAAAATAATTATTTTGAGGCTATCTGTTTAACTGTTGGTTATACATAATAATCAGTATATTACAATACGTTTACACGCAGTTCCGCATGACAAACATATAGTTTTTCGCTTAATTTCAGGTGAAATGCTTAGGCCTATAAATATTTTGATAAATATAAAACAAGAAAATACAAACACAAATCACACACGTGTCCTCAGTATTAAACAAAAAAAAAAAGCTTCTTGCTAGCTATGTTCTAGCTTGGAATATTGGAAAATCAATGAAGCCCTTTACAGAAGCATCATTTGTAAAATCGTGCATACACGACGTTACTAAAATACTGTGTCCAGAACAAAGTCAAAGTTTAAGAAAATTAAATTGTTTCCAATTACAGTTCAGAGAAGGGATTTCAAAATTGTAAATGCAATTGAATCTGAAGTCGAAACCACAATTAACCAGTTTGTAGCTTATTCACTTGCATTGGATGAAAGCACAGATAGAAATGACAAACCTCACCTAGCCATTTTCATCCGAGGAGTTAATGAACATTTTACTGTGTCTGAATGTCTTCTAGATGTAATTACAAAATACAACTGGAGAAGATCTTTTCCAGGTACTAATGTGAATTTGCAATGGGTTGTGTCAATAGCAACAGACGGGGCTCCAGCTTCATATATGTCAAAATAATATACAAACGTATGATATATCTTTTTCTTTTGATGTTATTATTTGTAAACATAAGCAGACCGTTGCCGCGATCCCCCACTGATCGCTTCCATCTGTTGAGGTACGAGTCTCTCCCCCTTTTTTAGCCTTACAGCACACTGTATTCGGCGGGCAGCATCGAGAACACGAATGACGATATGCTTTTAGGAGACCTCTGTACTAGACTGTGATTTTATATAGGTACCGCCATAAAAAGGAAAGCTATGCGCATGGCAACGTTTGCTTTCCAAGATTAGTCTCTCAATTCCACTGTAACGTGGGTGGTCACAAACTGTACAACCTGTTTCACAGGCAGGCAATCTCATAACACGGGTATACGATCAGGGAACAAACATGACAGGGCACCTGACAAACAAGATGAGGGAACAAATTTCAGCACATTCTGAAACCTAATCCTAAGTAAAAATTAATTCAATTATGCATGCATGCATACCTTTTCACGCGATAATTGCTGAACGATTTCTACAAAAATTGGTATGTAAAATAAGTTAGGTCCCAGTTAGATTTTAGGTTGTATGGCATTCAAAATACTTTCTTTAAAAAGAGTGTTGTAAGGAAGATGCGTACGTACGTACGTACGTACCTACGTACATACAATAAATAAATACATACATACATACATACATACATACATACATACATACATACATACATACATACATACATACATACATTACAATACAATACAATACAATACATGCATGCATACATACATACATACATACATACATACATACATACATACATACATACATACATACATACATACATACATACATACATACATACATACAGTGGACTCGCCTTAGTTCGACTGAACAGAATTGAAATTCCAGTCCAGTAAGGGAAGTGGGTGTGGCAGGTGAAATGAATACAAATTCTTGTTGGTTATCCATCAACGAATACAGTACTGTACTTGCATTTCCTGCCCGCCCCGAGACTTGTGTACGCGCTTCTAGTACCACAGTGGGTTTCGACAGTTCCGTCTCACAAACGGCACAATTCTCAAACAGAAAAAAAAAACGTTCTTTAATTTAAGATCAGTGATTAAATATGGATATCCTAATCAATAAAATATTCTGTTTTCCTTTAACAAGAGTATCACTACAAGACACAGAACCAACTCCTATTCAAATGGCAAACCCATTTCTTAGTGCCAGTATAGGGGCGTGTCTTATTTTCCTACGTAAGCAGTCGAACTATAGAATGTCGAACTTGTTTTCTGTCGAAGTTAAGAGCTTTCACTGCACATACATACATACATACATACATACATACATACATACATACATACATACATACATACATACATACATACGCGAAGACACTTTTGCTTAAAGTATATGTATGAAAGGCTGATGGGAAAACATATCCTACTTAATGGAGTCCTTACATAGGACCTAGATGAATCAGAGCGTGTAAGAAAGATACATCATCAACGAACAATAAAAAATAATACAGTCTGATCCTTTTGGGTATGGATAATATTAATTTATTATTACAAAGCTATTATGATAGTAGGAAAAAATTCTTGCTGGTCATATTATGATTAAAAGATGGGAATTTCTATGTAATTATGACAGTCAACAATGTATAATCTGAAAGGACAAATGAAAATCGTAGATGATTAAAATGACTGCTACTAATCAACAGCGGGCACAATGTGTTCTTTGGTATGCTAAATTTGAGAGACGTTGCATCGTGATGTCATGGTTTTTAGAAAAATAATATATGAAGAAGAACGTGTTTCAAGCATACATGTCACAACATCTAATTGCTAGTCACTAGAGCAGCGGTAACAAAAACTCGAGCTGCAGAAATTGCATGCGACAGACAGCCTATGAAGTAAGAAGACGGAGGAAAGGTGGTTGGCATGAAAACTACAACCAGTGGTGGTTCCTGTACTAACATCTTGATCAATCCCCCGGATAAAAATCTCAAGCTTTGCTGTATCAGTAATGTCACTGTTGTCATCAAGAGCCAGTGAATAATACACGATTTTTATTGCTACTTTTTTTAACCTTCCTCTTAAATATAATCAGTAATTTTCTAAATTCTTCTCTCGATACTTGGTCGAGAAATTCGTAGTTTTTCAGAATTAAAAACTTCTTACGAACAAGTTATTTAAGCTATTTTAATCATTACTCTTTTGAGAAATTCTGTTTTATTAAAAGGCTTTAGAGCACGAGATATTTCAAACCCCATTAGGTAGCTGACTTTCTTACATTTATTTATGTCATCTTTCTCTTCCTGGCTATGATTTAAGACATGTCAATTCCTGGCGTTTAATAATTCGTTGGCACATAATATTATTAAATTAATAACTAATAAATAGTTACCCTCATCTAAAGATTAAGAAGATTAAAATTGAGATAAAATCTAATAATTTTATCCTTCTAGGGAGAATATCTAAAAATATCAATATTCATGCACGTACAGAAGAATTATAGAAACACAAGTTTAGTGGTCAGTAGTAGTAGTAGTAGTAGTAGTAGTAGTAGTAGTAGTAGTAGTAGTAGTAGTAGTAATAATAATAATAATAATAATAATAATAATAATAATAATAATACATTATTCAGCGTGGCAATTAATGTTTCTATATACTCCTAATTGAACCGCTGAGCAAAGAAAAATTAAATTTTGTCCGACAGAACAACAAAAAAGTTCTCCTTCTCATTCTTTACGAAACCACCTCTTACTGCTTGCAGAGACAGAGTTTGTAGAGCGACATGTTACCGCCACTGCTTGCCTTCAGTAGCCTACGTGAATGAAACTCACAGCAGTGTACAGGAAACTCCTCGTACCCGTTTGAATGTCTGTGATTACACGATGTAGAAAATGTTTGGGAAATGAACTTTTAGTTTTGACACTAGACAGCGGGATTCGAACCCACTACCATGGTGTTCGCATAGTGTTAAAGCTTTCACACCGTATCCTCTGCTTAGGCTACACCACAGCCGGTTCTTTCTCTCTTTATTGTTTGTAAGAGGGATGTAAGGTCACACCTTTGAGACAAGCTCTACAATCAAGCGCGGAGGAATTTCTTGTGTGCATCTGCATGGTGAGAAACCTACTGCGCGGCGCCATATTTTAACGAAGATGGTGGCCGTTCGGAGATGGATTGCCCAAATTGTGTGCAATGTGGGGGCAGAGAGGAGAAGGCGTAAAATCGGGGGATGACTTTATCTCGTGCAAGCAGATTATCTGCTGGCTGGATCAAAACAAAGGCGATCGCATTACCGCTGAGTCAGCACACGCGGCGGCCACTTCTGAAGCGGCGCAATGATCCGACAAAAACGCAGTAATTAGTCCCGACTCATGTTCCCACATCCCGCCGCAAGGAGCGCTGTTCCAGAAAAAGGAATTCCCATTTCGGAACCTAACTACACGTGCAGTGACTGTTTCACGTACTGGCCGCATGGAACAATGCGGGTGCGGGGAACCCACGCACGTGCTGCTTCATGTTGCATTGTTACGCCTCAACAAGTTACCACACTTCATAAATTGAAACAACCGTCGTCAGCACTGCTGCCAACGCTACAAGAATTTCCACAGGATGGTGTAAAATATTAATAGTTTGCTAGAAGTAGGAAAGATTATGTTCCCTCTCTTGTCCTATACATACGTATCTCTTTCTTTCTCATTCTTTTCCCCTTCTTCGTCCTTTTCTTCCTCATTTTACTGTTTTACCTCATTCTTTTCATTTCCTCTTCCTCCTCCTCGTCCTACAGTCCTTCATTGTCCTCATTATTGTCTTCACCCCTTCCTGTAGCCTGCTATCCTCGTTTGCTGTTCTTCTCCTCGTTCTTTTCATTTCCTCTTTCTTCTCATCCTGCACTCCTTCATTGTCCTTCGCATTCTTGTCTTCGATTTCCTCTCTACCCCTTCCTCTAGTCGTCTAGTCTGCTTCCTCATTTTACAGTTCTTCTCGTTTTCTTCATTTCCTCTCCACCTCTTCATCTAGTCTACTTTCTCGTTTTACTGTTTTTCTCGTTCTTTTCATTTCCTCTTTCTTCTTCTTGTCCTGCACTCTTTCATTGCCTTCCTCATAATTGTCTTCGATTTCCTCTCTACCCCTTCCTTTAGTCTGTTTCCTCATTTTACTGTTCTTCTCGTTATTTTCATTTCCTCTTTCTTCTCCTCGTCCTACACTCCTTCATTGTCCTCAATCTTGTCTTCGGTCTCCTCTCCACCCTTTCCTTTAGTTTGCTTCCTCGTTTTACTGTTCTTCTCCTCGTTCTTTTCATTTCCTCTTTCTTCTTCTCGTCCTACACTCCTTCAGTGTCTTTTTATTCTTGTCTTCGATTTTCTCTCTACTTTTCTCTGTATTCTGATTCTTTCCTTTATTGTTCTTCTCCTCGTTCTACACCCCTTCACTTCGTTGTCTTCCTCAGTCTTGTCCTCGATTTCCTTTCTACTTCTTTCTTTAGTCTCATTTCACGTCCTTACCTTCTAGTCTGTTCTTCTTCTGGTGTTCGTAATTTATCTTCGATTCTCCCTTAGTCTTATTTCACTCCATTTCTATTCTTCTTTTATTTTTCTCTTTCTATTTTTCTCCCTTTTCTTCTTCCTCGCAGCCTTCCCCTACTCCTCTCTTCTCTCCGTATTTCCCTTCGCCCAATTCTTCTTTCCTTCTCCTCATCATGCATCTTTCTCTCCTACTTGATCTTCTACATCTATTCCCCTTCCTTCTGCTCATGTCTTATTTTCATTTTCTACTTTTTTCTTTTTTATATTGCTCACAATAATTCTTTTTATTGTCGTCCTGCTCTTCGACTTTCTACTTTTCCTTCTAGTTCTTCTCCAGTTTCTCATCCTCCTCAACATGCATTTTAATTTATTTTCAAGTCTTCCATCTTTCCCTCGTTCTACTCCTCTTCAATCTACAATATATTCATTGTTATTCTTCAATTTATCTTCATCCATTTCTTCCCATTCTAAACTCCTCCATTTTTGTTTCCTTCATGTCAGTTCCCATTCTATTCCGTTTTACCTTCGATTCTCTCCTCATTCTTCTTCTGAATCTTATCCTTTTCCTTCTGTTCCTCGTCCTTCTTCTTCTGCTGCATCCATTTCTTCCCGTCCTCACCTTCTTCATTTTTTTCCTTCTCGTCAGTTACCATTCTATTCCTTTTTACCCTCGATTCTCTCCTCATCCTTCTTCTTCTGAATCTTATCCTTTTCCTTCTGTTCCTCATCCTTCTCCTTCTGAGTCTTATCCTTTTCCTTCTGTTCCTCATCCTTCTTCTTCTGAATCTTATCCTTTTCCTTCTGTTCCTCATCCTTCTTCTTCTGAATCTTATCCTTTTCCTTCTGTTCCTCATCCTTCTTCTTCTGAATCTTATCCTTTTCGTTCTGTTCCTCATCCTTCTTCTTCTGAATCTTATCCTTTTCCTTCTGTTCCTCATCCTTCTTCTTCTGAATCTTATCCTTTTCGTTCTGTTCCTCATCCTTCTTCTTCTTCTGAGTCTTATCCTTTTCCTTCTGTTCCTCATCCTTCTTCTTCTGAATCTTATCCTTTTCCTTCTGTTCCTCATCCTTCTTCTTCTGAGTCTTATCCTTTTCCTTCCGTTCCTCATCCTTCTTCTTCTGAATCTTATCCTTTTCCTTCTGTTCCTCATCCTTCTCCTTCTGAGTCTTATCCTTTTCCTTCTGTTCCTCATCCTTCTTCTTCTGAATCTTATCCTTTTCCTTCTGTTCCTCATCCTTCTTCTTCTGAATCTTATCCTTTTCCTTCTGTTCCTCATCCTTCTTCTTCTGAATCTTATCCTTTTCCTTCTGTTCCTCATCCTTCTTCTTCTGAATCTTATCCTTTTCGTTCTGTTCCTCATCCTTCTTCTTCTGAATCTTATCCTTTTCCTTCTGTTCCTCATCCTTCTCCTTCTGAGTCTTATCCTTTTCCTTCTGTTCCTCATCCTTCTTCTTCTGAATCTTATCCTTTTCCTTCTGTTCCTCATCCTTCTTCTTCTGAATCTTATCCTTTTCCTTCTGTTCCTCATCATTCTTCTTCTGAATCTTATCCTTTTCCTTCTGTTCCTCATCCTTCTTCTTCTGAATCTTATCCTTTTCCTTCTGTTCCTCATCCTTCTTCTTCTGAATCTTATCCTTTTCCTTCTGTTCCTCATCCTTCTTCTTCTGAGTCTTATCCTTTTCCTTCTGTTCCTCATCCTTCTTCTTCTGAATCTTATCCTTTTCCTTCTCTTCCTCGTCCTTCTTCGTCTGCCATCCATTTCTTCCCGTTCTCACCTTCTCTATATTTATTTCCTTCTGATCAGTTCCCCTTCTATTCCGTTTTACCCTCGATTCTCTCCTCATTCTTCTTCTCCTGAATTTTATCTTTTTCCTTCTGTTCCTCGTCCTTCTTCGCTTGCTGCATCCATTTCTTCCTGTCCTCACCTTCTTCATTTTTGTTTCCTTCTGGTCAATTCCCATTCTATTCCTTTTTACCCTCGATTCTCTCCTCATTCTTCTTCTCCTGAATCTTATCCTTTTCCTGCTGTTCCTCGTCCTTCTTCGTCTGCCATCCATTTCTTCCCGGTCCTCACCTTCTTCATTTTTGTTTCCTTCTGGTCAGTTTCCATTCTATTCCTTTTTATTTTCCATTGTCTTCTCGCACTTCTTCTCCTTCATCTTATCCTTTTCATTCTGTTGCTCGTCCTTCATGTGCTTCATACATTTCTTCCCGTCCTCAACTTCTCCATATTTGTTTCCTTCTGATCAGATCCCCTTGTATTTCTTTTTACCTTCGATTCTCTCCTCATCCTTCTTCTCTTGCATCTTATCCTTTTCCTTCTGTTCCTCGTCCTTCTTCGTGTGCTTCATCCATTTCTTCCCGTTCTTACCTTTTCCATTTTTGTTTCAGTCTGATCAATTCTCCTTTTATTCCTTTTTACTTTCGATTCTCTTCTCTTTCTTCTTCTCCTCCTGTAGGCCCTACCTCATTCTTTTCCTTCCATACAGACGGCGCGGCGTTTGGGGAATGCTGTGAAAAGCTGAGGAAATCCAGATCAGACGAAATGATGTGGATTCCTAATATGGGAAACAGGAGTACCCCAAGAAAAATAGCTGTGACGTCGTTCGCCACAAATGTCACTACAGATTTTTCAATGAAAAATTCAAAGTCGGTTCGGGACTAGGGCTGGGAACGGAGCGGTTCGGTTCGGAGCAGTTACTGTGACGTCATTACTCGGTTGATCCGAGTACAGTACAGAGTACAAATTTGTGGCGGCAGATTTAAAATTTAGATAGATTGAGTCGATTTTAGAACGTGTTTTAAAAGCGTTGTAGTTAAGCGCTTTCGCTTCGCCAATTGACGAGAAAAAAGAGCTTCTCTTCATTGAAAAAATGGCGGTTGCAAATCTGATTTGCGTGATTACAACTGTTTGCGGAGTTATTTTATATGAAAGACCTATTTAACTTTCAGTGTTGTTATATATGACAGACGAAATAAAATTGATAAAATAATTTATAACACTAACAGCTAATAAATTAACACATGAGATAAACGTTAAACGCTGCAGCTAAGTAAAAAAGAAGATAGAAAGAAACGGGCTCCATGAAGCGCTGCCTAAAACACTTAAAAATAACGCAGAGAATTATTTACTATTACGGAAAGTGGATAAAATAATCAATAAAAGTGGAATCTTAAACTGAAAAACATAATGTTTATTTATATTATAACATTACTAGCCTTCAATACAACCGTGTTCTCTTTGGTGAAGGATAATATTATTGATAAATTAATTAGATAGCATAATTCATAGAAATAAATACAAATAAAATGATAACTGATGAGGTAACACAAATCCAATAAACACAAATAGAACAAAAATATTATGTACTTCCTTTTTAACATATTTTAATATTAATCACTCTAATATGATGATGATGATAATAACAATAATAATAATAATAATAGTAATAATAATAATAATAATAACAATACTTATGGCTTTTAAGGAACCCGGAGGTTTTTTGCCGCCCTCACATAAACCCACCATCGGTCCCTATCCTGAGCAAGGTTAATCCATTATTATTATTATTATTATTATTATTATTATTATTATTGTTATTATTATTATTATTATTATTATTATTATTATTATTATTATTATTATTATTATTATGTACAGTAATATGTTCAGACTGTCATTGTTCATTAGGCCCACTTGACAGGTCATATAATAGGATGAACTCCTCTTCAATACTAGAGGCCTTTCAGCCCGCCTTGGGGATAAGGAAATAATTTGTCCTGCAGCAGAAAATATTTAAATACAACAGTACCTACGTTGTTGTCTGGTAGAACTAAGTGAAACATGTGAACTCTGTTTGAACGTTTGAACTGACCGGTAACGGCTACGGTTAACCGAGGAACTTCGGTGCTCCGCTGCCAAGCACATAAACCGATAGAACCGAGTAACTCAACAGTTCTACTCGCTCCGTCCCCAGCTCTATTCGGGACTCGAACCCGGATCGTCTGCGACAAGTCGAAGATTTTACCACTTGGTCACCGCAGGAGTTTTCGCATAGGATAACAATATTTGAAACAAAGTTCATAATTTTAAGAAAATACACAGGACAATTATGGTAATCATTCCAAGAAGAAGCTGAATAAACACCTTTAACAGCACACACTCTACGTAATCACTCACTAATCACAATATAAGAGCTTGCGAAATAGATGTAACTATATTGTGAACAATTGAAATAATACGCAGATGCACGCACGCCGTGAGACAAGTGAAATAAGACATGCGGAGGGTATAAATGCTCAATAGGGAATGGTATCGGCCTGGCCATCTGACACGAGTGATTGTTCGGATATTCCTCGAAAGCAAGAGTGACCTTGGCGGCTTTAATGGACAGATGGTGAAATGATCCACCAAACGACTCAATTCTTTCCACTTGATAATGGAGGCGAATGAGTTGTTGTTATTGCTGTCTGTAAGGGAGGAAGGCTATCGGCCTAATATTACGTGACTGAGTTGCAATCGTAGCGTTTACAATCTGTAATAACGCTGGTCAGCAGTGATTTTGTTAAATATTTAATTTCTGCTGCTTATGTCGGCAATCTTTATCCTCTGGTTCCAAGAATGAAGTCAGAACCTTTCTGTTGTCCATTATGTTTTACTGTTTAATTTTCTCACATTAATTTGTTGCTGTATGTTGTAATCATTCTAATGGCAAGAAAAGTACTCTAATTATTACAATTGATTTAATTGTCGACATTTAACTCTAGTCCAGTGGTTCCCAAAGTGGGGGTCGTGTAAAAGCTGATGGGGGGGGGGTCGTGTGGTGATTTACAATATTAATAATAATAATAATAATAATAATAATAACAATAATAATAATAGTTTTATTTTCCCTGGAAGAGTTAAGGCCATCAGGTCTTTTCTTCCACTCAACCAGGATCAAATCACATACAGAAAAATACATACCGGTATACAAATATTAACTTAAAAAATAATAATCTATACCAATAATAAATCTGTAGCCAAAATGTTTCTGGTAATTTTCGATTTTCCAAAAATAATTGGTCCTAACATATATAATTAACCACCCTGAAACCGAAAATCGATTTTTTGACATTTTTGTTTGTATGTCTGTCTGTCTGTCTGGATGTTTGTTACCTTTTCACGTGATAATGGCTGAACCGATTTATATGAAAATTGGAATATAAATTAAGTTCGTTGTAACTTAGAATTTAGGCTATATGGCATTCAAAATATTTTATTTAAAATGGAAGTTATAAGGGGGCTTGAATTAAATAAATCGAAATATCTCCCTTATTATTAATGTTCATGAAAAATATTACAGAACAAAAGTTTCTTTAAAAATAATTTCCGATAAGTTTTATTCCATGCAAAATTTTGATAGGACTGATATTTAATAATATAAATGAGTTTCAAAATTACAATAACAACGCCATCTAAGGCGGTGTAATGACATAAAAAACAAATGACTTCGTCTATAAGGGGCCTTGGACAACAGCAATCGAAAGCTATGAAACATAGCCTACAGAGAATGTTTCTGTGTTTGTATGAAGTAATTTCGGAAGCTAAATTAACCGATTTGTATAATTAATTATTAATTCACCATTGGAAAGCGTAGTTTCTCTAGATGGACATAATGCTATAATGTTATTACAGTAACTTCTGAGTGAATCGAGGACAGGTAAGATTAAAATAGCTTATGCACAGAAAACTTGATAGGCATTCGTTTCCTGTATTTCCTAAAATACTTTTTTATGACTGGATGAAAATGATCGCATTTTAATTTTTAATACAATTTAAATTAAGTAACATAATAAACGATTTATCCTTCTATCAAATACGAATGTTCCCTGGATCAAATGTCCTATTTTAATTATGTAATTACTTTATATTTATGTCAAATGGGTGCAGCGGAGCGCACGGGTACGGCTAGTAAAAATAATAAAAAATAGAGATTGAATACATGCAGGCTATGTATTAACTTAAAAATAATCAGTATTAACTTAAAAATAATAATAATAAAAATAAATATAATAAAAAAGAGACTGAATACATAATCACAAACAGGAAAATACATTCTAGTATACAAGTATTAGCTTAAAAAAAAGAATTAATACACATGAATATAATCTCACAACTAAAGGAATAGTAGAATTAGTATGACCAGCACAGCACGGGTTACATTGAGACAATGACAATTACCTAGATATTAGTGTTAATGGAAAAATAAAGTAATGACTGTGTAAAATAATAATAATAGTAATAATAAATAAATAAATAAATAAAAATTATACCTAAAACTAATTCTGTGCATTTAAAATATTCTAAACAACCTAATTTTAAACACCTGAGGACTAAGACTACCCCTGATTTCCAGCGGCAGCGAATTCCATGACCGGGCCATGGCTATTGAGAAAGAACTTGAGTACAGAGATGCCTGATGACGTGGTATTGATAGCAAGAGATTGTGCTGTGAACGTGTATTTCGATTATGATTGGAAGCTAGGAGGGTAAACCGAGAGCCAAGGTAGTTGGGTGTGGAATCATGTCTTATTAACATACAGTACCTTTCGCTGTCGAGTCGCCCGTTGCACGGCGGCCGGAGATAGCAACCGATGATAGCCCAGTTACCGGCAAATCGAAAGCAAAACCCCCACTACACGGCGGCCGGCGATAGCAACCTATGTTACTCCCCGCAGCCAATTCAGCACAAATATACAATTGAGTAAATATTACAAAGAAAAATAATCCGATAACTTATAACATGAGATGTTGTCCTCCTTCATCCAACATTTCTGACGTCTTTTTAGAAAATATGCACGTATTAATTCATGTTTCGAAATAGAGTCAATTTAACCTTTTTTCATGATCACGTGACAAAAATTCATGAACAACAGTGAGCTTATATGGTTTAAATTTTAAGAGTTTGGTAGCTCGCCATGCTGAGGTCATAGAAATTTCAGTTTCCTGTGCAAACTGTCGGAGGGATTTCTGTGGAGTACGTTCTAATCCTTCTCCCACTTCGTCTAGTTTCTGCTCAGTAAGCACACGTTTATTTACCCTTCGCTTCTTATCAAGAATAGACCCCGGTTCTCTAAATTTAGTGACAAGCCTTCGCACAGTATCTCTATGTTGAGAGATAGTAGCGATCCTAGTGGTTAGCAACTATTTATGGGTGCATATTCCTTACGTATTGAGTTTCGTGACTGTGGTACTAGCACGTTAAGTTGTACTTTATTTTTACATAGATGCACCTCTGTTAAACAATCTTTACGATTCAAAATATCATAAAAGGAGTTAATATTCACAAACACACTTTTGTACAATGGTGAATAAAAAAGTTTCCTAAGTGATTTTTGAAGAATGTTTAAATTATTTTGCGTCTTATTTCTAAGTTTAATGTCATATTTTGGTATTTTTAGGGCATAAGTGCATGCATTTTTTCAGAGTTTTTAGGTTATAGAAATCCGATATCTACAGTAAGGTCCGAAAGTCTTGTCCCCCCCCCTTGTTTGTAAGTTGATGTACATCAATTTTGAACATGTCATAGCAGATGTGTGACAATGGTTGATACTTTACTTTCCATTTTGTTTAGTGATCCAGAACATCAGTATGGGCACCATCATTGTCGCAGCACAAAATGATGGGCGCATGTCCTGTGTGAAATTTTCCGCAGAAAAGGGGGTGTGATTTACATGTGGGGAATAATTAAGCATCATGTCTCGAAACATCGATACCGGACAATTTAAGATTTAAAGCAAGCTGTTAGGGAGGCATTCAGGGAAACCACACCGCCTTTGCTGCGGAAAATTTTACACAGGACATGACGCCGCATCATTTTGTGCCGCGACAATGATGGTGTCCATACTGATGTTGATGTTTATTGACTTTACTGGCTTTGAGCCAGAGGCCGTTTCAGGGTCTTATACGCGCAGCCCTCTCCAGCCATTGTACATAAATAATAATAAATATAATATTTACATACTGTATGACACTATTTCTGGCATAAGTGCCAGTAGGTGTGTGAGTGCGGTGATTGGCTTTTTATTTATTTATTTTATTTTATTTTTTACTTTATTTTTTTTGTTTTAATTATATTGGTGTAGGCCTAATTTGTTAATTTGCGATGCTTAAGGAATGGTGAACGGGACAAGAGTTCGGGGTAAAAGATATCAGTTGATAGACAGCATTAAGGTATTATATGGGGAGATTAAGAGGAAAGCAAGAATGGGAAATGCTGGGATTGCAGTTAAAGACCTGCTCTTGGGCAGAACACTGTACATACATACATACATTACATACATACATACATACATACATACATACATACATACATACATACATACATACATACATACATACATACATACATACATTTCTCTTTTTTTATGTTTTTAAGTTTCCGGTGGCAGAAGCGTCTGAATCGTTATGGAGACTTTCATGGTGTGGTGTTATTTTATTGATCTGCCTCTCTGTTGCTGTCGTGTGTCCTCTCAGACAGTATTCAAATTTCCAACACATGTATGCGGTTTTGTTTGTGTGTTTTAGTTTGGTGGTGGGGGCTGGTGGTAGTTGTAGAGGAGTTTCTCCAGTGTTGTTCTGTTGTTTGTGTTCGGGGGATTTGCGAAGATGTGTTGTGTATATACGCGATTTACTGCCGAATGTGTGTATTTCCTGTTTATGTTGTTTAGGTGTGTGAAGAGTGGCTTTGTTTTTGTGGTAGTGTAAACTGTGTTATTTCTGGTGCGTCTGTGCAGGTGGAAGATTTGGCGAAGAATTCTTCTTTCGCGTGCTCCAAATTTCAATTGGGTCGTTGGAGGGGCTTGTGCGAGGAAAATGGAGGGATGTATGCATAGGGATCTAACCAATGCTTTGTATAGGTGGAGGAGTGTTTCGGTTATACAACCGGGTCGATTGATGCCACTTAGGTAGCTTATTGCTCTGGTGGCTGCGTTATATTTCCTCCAGGTTTCTTTAGCTACTTCGGTCCAGGAGATTTTGGAGGTGAGGGGTATTCCTAGATATGTGAGATTCCGCTGGAGTGGAAGTTGAGTGTTGGCTATTGTGATTGGGTTGTTCTGGAGGACCCGAGTTCTGGATCACTAAACAAGCTGGAACGTAAAGTATCAAACATTGTCACCAGAGGTCTGCATCGGAGGTTTTCGCTCGAGCGCCAAGTAGTTCATAGCATAATCCGATAGGTAGCGCACATGCATGATGAGTAAAATTGTCGCGAGCGATAAATCCTCGAACGGTATAAGCCGAGCGTTAGACATTCGTTCTTGTTACAGTGATGAACTGTGTAGTAACATCATAGATGTTTATCATTTCAAAACTTTGCAGTGTTTAACTAACCTCTCCATAGTACAACTACAAAACTTGCTTTAAAATGCAATATAAATGTTGTAGGTAAAAGTTCCCCCCCCCCCACACACAGGAGTGATTTTGTTTTTGCAATATCTGATAGATGTTATTGGATGTAAATGTAATTATTATAAACGGAGAACACAATCACGATAATGCAAGAAATGTATCAAGTTTTCTAGTAATAGTGATAATAATAATAATAATAATAATAATAATAATAATAATAATAATAATAATAATAATCTCTAATAATTAGTGCAGCATGATTATTCGTTTTATTATATTTTCTGTGACGTTATCTCTGTACTAATATTGTTATATAATAATATTTTGTAAAACGTTTCTACATTGTCGCAGTATATAGGCGGAACACTATGTATGGACCTATCATATTATATATGTGGTAAATCAAATATTGAATAATTATTATTAATTAGCATTAATAACTGTATATCGAAGTTTTTCATACTATTTTATTTATAACTTCATGTTACTGTTTTGATACGTTCCATTAGACGTCTGTCATAAACGCAGAAAATAAAGCCTTACTTTTACCGTGTGAGCAAAACATATGTGTATCTTATCTGTCGCCTTCCATACAAGATAAGACATGTCGGTGACATGACCTTGTACTGTGCTTCTATTTATTACGAGCGTATCACGACCGATCTTACCTCACTCGAGGGTGCGGCATTCGATCGAGTTCAAGCGAGCGATTTAACTCCAATGCAGCACTCTGATTGTCACACATCTGCTATGACATGTTCAAAATGGATGCACATCAACATAGAAACAAGGGTCGACCTGGTTGGCGAGTTGGTATAGCGCTGGCCTTCTATGCCCAAGGTTGCGGGTTCGATCCCGGGCCAGGTCGATGGCATTTAAGTGTGCTTAAATGCGACAGGCTTATGTCAGTAGATTTACTGGCATGTAAAAGAACTCCTGCGGGACAAAATTCCGGCACATCCGGCGACGCTGATATAACCTCTGCAGTTGCGAGCGTCGTTAAATAAAACATAACATTAACATTAGAAACAAGGGAGGGGGTGACAAGACTTTCGGATCTTACTGTAGTAATGACTAAAGACCCACAAGGATTTTTTTTTTCTGAGGCTTTACAGCATCCTCTGAATGTTTTGTCCTTTCTGTAAACCAACACTAGACTCTCTCACAAGACGAGTTTCAATGACCGTGAGATCAGGATCTCACTGTAGGATCGCCGCATAGACAACACAGGACGAGTATTAGATGAGGGACAAACATCCAGTTCCGAGGAGAGGAGATAAAACGCCGCCCACACTGGGAATCGAACCATGGAAAGCTTGGTTGGCTAGCACACTGTCTATTCCCTGAGCCGTAACAGTGGACCACGGAGAACATTGCAGTTCGTAAAGTTAAATGCTCCATCCATCGCAATTCTCTTAGTTGCAACTATAACTTATATTGTGCTGCACTCATTTATCAGTGTCAAGGATTGAATAACATCAATATCATCCCCTATAATTACATGCTCTGGCATATAACAGACGCTTCGTATGTGACCAGTCATGCTAGATAAACACAGCAGAAGAGCAATGCGAATATTACTGTTCAAACGAATCATATAATTAAACAATTAGAGTCGCATTGTAAGCTCTCTATTTGAGAATAGTCAGCGGATATTATCGCAAAGCTTCATTTATATAATTATAGAAAGAAGAGAAGAAAGAGAAATCATAAAGAAGCAAACAAAGACAGGAAATCAATGTAATGAAAGCAAAGAATTGAACAAAGCAATTGAAGGAGAAAGAAAAGAAAAGAAACAAAAACACGAGGGAATGAGAAGGGAGAGACGAATAGAAATACATAAATAAGTGGCAAAATAATTAACAATGCAGAAACAAAAGAAACAGTGATAATAGAAAGGAAAAATAACTGCAGAAAGATTAGAGAGAGAAGTGAGAATGAAAATGAAATCAAAATGCAAAAAGATAATCAAGTGAGAAAGAAAATAAAATAAAAATACAGAAAGAAAATCAAGTGATAAAAAATATAACAAAATGCAGAAAAAAGGAGTTAAGGCAAAAAAGAAAACAAAACTAGAATATCCTGCGGCCATCCACCACCTAACACCGTCTTTGTCCACCACAAATTTCACACTGACCCACCGGAATTGGAACCCGGGTTACCAGCGTGAAACGCCGACCCACTAGTAGTTCGCTATCGGTGCGCTGTAAGACAAGACATGGAAACAAAGAGAGGAAGAAGGAGAAAGAAAGGGAAAGGAAATAAAGGAAAGGAAGAAAAGATAGAAAGAGAAGGTAAGAAATACGGTAAATGAAAGAAAGGAAAGAAATAATACAGAGAAAGAAGGAAAAGAAAGGAAAGAAACAAGATAATAAGGAAAAAAGAAAAAGAAGAAAAGAAAATGGAAGAAAGAAAGGCAGAAAAGACAGAAAGGAAAGGAAGAAATGGAAGAAAAGAAAGGAAGAAAGAAACGCAGAAAAGACGGAAAAGAAAGGAAGGAACAGAAGAAAAGAAGGAAAGAAAAAGAAACGAGAGAAAGAAGAGGAAGGAGAGAAAGAAAGAAAGGCAGAAAGGATGGAAAGGAACGGAAAAAAGAAAGAAAAAGGAAAGGAAGAAAGAAAGGCAGAAAAGACGGAAAGGAAATAAAGGAACAGATGAAAAGAAGGAAAGAAAAAGAAACGAGAGAAAGAAGAGGAAGGAGAGAAAGAAAGAAAGGCAGAAAGGATGGAAAGGAACGGAAGAAAGAAAGAAAAAGGAAAGGAAGAAAGAAAGGCAGAAAAGACGGAAAGGAAATAAAGGAACAGATTAAAAGAAGGAAAGAAAAAGAAAAGAGAGAAAGAAAGAAAAGGAAGGAGAGAAAGAAAGGCAGAAAGGATGGAAAGGAACGGAAGAAAAGAAAGAAAGAAAGGCAGAAGGGACGGAAAGGAAAGAAAGAAACAGGAGAAAAGAAGGAAACAAAGAAAAGAGGAAAAGAAAGAAAAGCAAAGAGAGAAAGAAAAAAGGCAGAAAGGATGGGAAGGAACGGAAGAAAAGAAAGAAAGAAAAAAGAAATGCAGAAAAGACGGAAAGGAAAGAAAGGAAAGGAACAGAAGAAAATAAGGAAAGAAAAAGAAAAGAGGGAAAGAAAGAAAAGGAAGGGGAGAAAAAAAGAAAGGCAGAAAGGATGGAAAGGAACGGAAGAAAAGAAAGAAAGAAAAAAGAAATAAAGAAAAAAGAAAGAAATCAGAAAAGACGAAAAGGAAAGAAAGGAACAGAAGAAAAGAAGGAAAGAAAAAGAAAAGAGAGAAAGAAAGAAAAGGCAGAAAGGATGGAAAGAAAGAAAGAAAGAAAGAAAAGAAAGAAAGAAAAGAAAGAAAAAAAGAAAGAAAGAAAGATAGCTACAAGACACCACTGTAAATATATTCTAAATTTCTAAGCTGCACTGCTCTGTATTATTACGATTATTATTAGTATTTGTTATTGTTATTATTATCATTACCACCAGTATTGTTATTTCATTTGTATTGTTTGTATTCATTTGTGTTTACATTTTATGTCAAATATTATTTTATATCTCTTGTAATTTAATACATTTTATGTCTATTGCAACAAACTGTTGCTCATGACATTAATAAACGATTGATTGATTGATTGATTGATTGATTGATTGATTGATTGATTGATTGATTGATTGATTGATTGATTGATTGATTGATACATGAATATTTTTGTCTTGTATTAAGTATTGATACTAACCCCTTGTGTTATACTAGTTTATTGTAAAACTTTTCTGTATACTGTATATTTCAACTAGACTGTGACTATGAATCAAGACTTTGTAATACCGTTAAGATTTTTTTTTTTTGACATGTCCCATATTCTAGCTGTGAAGCGATATACGGAATGCAAATAAATACAATACAAAATTGATAGAGCAAAGTGTCTGATTAGTTATCATATAGGCCTACTATTAATTTGTTTCTTACTCGATTTGTGACCATGGATGTCATAACTTCTGATTTTATTGTTGAACTTCCCATTCTGACGTCTGTAACTATGTTATTTTAGGTGAATATCGCATTGACGAAAACAAGAAAATGAATTAGATAAGAAAGAAGGATGTAAACTAATGAAAGCAGTTAAGGAGAAAAAGAATAAATAATAAACTAGAGAAGTAGATGTAGAAAGAAAAAAGAAAAGGAATCTATAAGAAAGACAAATCAAAACAGTAAATTAAAGAGATATAGAAAAAACACAAATAGAAGAAGAAAGAAAGAATGTAGAATAAAATAACCGAATGTAGGAGAAAGAACAAAGCGAAAGAATGAAGAAAAGGGAAAGAGCAAAAGAATACGGCTAAGAAGGGAATGGGATATAAGAAAAGAAAATGATAGCGAATAAGATGATGTGGAATCCCTTTGATGGGAGCCGAACTTTTTCATGGAGACATACAAAATGGAGCCGATAGTCGCACTACGATGCGCGGATATCGTCGTAATTAGCTACTGATAATTAATTGCTTCACTTAGTCATTTGGAGCGTAAGCATTTAAAATTCAAGTAGTTGCGATGACGCCACTAACTAGAGACGGAGGGCTTTCGTGTTAGAGCCAATTTGTTTCGATGTAGCCTATTGCTTAATTAAGATGTGATGTTAATGTTGAAATACAGTTTTAATTGCTCAAAACTAATTAATGAGTGATGTAAGTAGACCTAACGAGTAGTTTTATTGCCCCGCAGAACAATTCGTTTCTTTCCCACTGTCTAATTGCATTCTTTGCTGAAACAGCAGCTTCGATGCTTGAAGCCGGTCGTGGTAACACAGCTAAATCGATGTAAGAGATGCGAGTACTTGGAAATGAATGCTTTGTGAATTTGTTAGCCACTTATTAAGAACTTTGTTACTACTTAATTGAGTTGAATTGCAATATATGTGCGAAACTACGTACCTACAGGACAATAAAAAAATTCAGCGCCATCAAAATGACACAGATTTAACTTTTTAATATTTTCATTGGTCGTTTGACCTCCTATGTTACAGGTTTTACACAGCAATATCTGTAGGAGATAGAGTTGCCAATTTTTTAAAAGAAAATACGGGAGATTAAGGAATCGACAAAATTGCACATATAAAATAGACAAATTATTCGGTTCAGTTACTGAAAAACATTTTATTCTACACTTCGGCAGCTAGGCTTAAATTAAGAGTATTTTGAGACATTTTGTGTCGCAGCTCTGATTTGATTAAATGTGTCGTGCTCATGTTTCGAACATCTGTCCAGTTATTATGAGATGAAATACCCTATTTGTATGAGTATTACTAGGCCTACTTGGTATGCTTAGAATAAAACTCGCCAGTTTTTCCAAATTTGTAACATTATCAGTGTTTGATTTTAAAAAATCCCAACCAGTATTAAGCTATGGTAGCGAAGCGTGGACTGTGAAGAATAAAGATGTCAGTAGAATAACAGCAAGTGAGATGAGGTTCATGAGAGCAACAGCTGGATATACTCGCTGGGATCATAAAAAAAAGAGGACATAATGAAGAACTTCAAATAGAACCCATTATGCAGTTCATCAGCAAGTATCAACTTCAGTGGAAGGGTCATCTCGAACGAATGAATCGATGCAGAATTCCAAAAGCACTGTTTCATTACCATCCATATGGCAAAAGATCTCTAGGCCGTCCAAAGAAGAGATGGACTGAAAATTCTAGTTTGAGACCGTAACAGGCCATTTGGCCTAATACTTGTCAGGAAGACGACGACGACGATTTTAAAATCCATTCTTGGCAAGCATTACGTTCTATAAATTCTACAATTTTAATGCATCTCTTGAACAACAAAATTAATCATATAAACGCCAAAATCAAATGTTTAGAATAAAAATGTTTACATTATACAAAAATAAGGGAGAAAAATGCTCGAAGAGAAGAATAATACGGGAGACGGGAAACTATTAAAATTTAGGGACAAATACGGGAAATCCCGGGAAATACGGGAGGGTTGGCAACCCTAGTAGGAGAGGGAACAATTCTATGGATACACGCACGAACGCACGCACGCACGCATACACACACACACACACACACACACACACTAGACCAGGGGTTCTCAAACTGTGCGTCGCGACGCCCTGGTACGTCGTGGATCTCTGTTTGGAGTGTCGCAGCTATAAGGTAAAACTAAAATAATTTATCATCGATAGTGAAACACGACATGCAAGGCTTCATTACTTGTAGATATTTATTTTATTCCAATTTTGTATTTCTACAAGCTAGTAAATGACTATTTTCTTAAAAAAAAACACTAAATTTAATTTGAGCACTTATTAAATTCTGGGTACAAGAACATTGCACGGAAAATCTGACATGTGAAGGGCGTCGCGGTCTTAAAGTTTGAAAACTCCTGCACTAGACATCGACTCATCTGTGGGACTTTTCTAGCCTGGGATCAGTAGAGCGTAGAAACCTCCACAGAGACACGCACAGGACAGAATGATAACATTATTAACAAGGAGATCCATCCATGCCCGAGGAAGGATTTGAACCCACAAACCTTTGGACTGCGACCGCAAAAAAACAGCTTGTACGAAGCCTCAAAATAAGCCAAATATAAATGATACACGAGAGGAAATTAAACACAGAATAAATATGGGAAATGCGTGTTATTATTCGGTTGAGAAGCTCTTATCATCTAGTCTGCTGTCAAAAAATCTGAAAGTTAGAATTTATAAAACAGTTATATTACCGGTTCTGTATGGTTGTGAAACTTGAACTCTCACTTTCAGAGAGGAACATAGGTTAAGGGTGTTTGAGAATAAGGTGCTTAGGAAAATATTTGGGGCTAAGTGGGATGAAGTTACAGGAGAATGGAGAAAGTTACACAACACAGAACTGCACGCATTGTATTCTTCACCTTACATAATTAGGAACATTAAATCTAGACGTTTGAGATGAGCAGGGCATGTAGCACTTATGGGCGAATCCAGAAATGCATATAGAGTGTTAGTTGGGAGGCCGGAGGGAAAAAGACCTTTGGGAAGGCCGAGACGTAGATGGGAGGGTAATATTAAAATGGATTTCAGGGAGGCGGGATATGATGATAGAGACTGGATTAATCTTGTTCAAGATACAGACCAATGGCGGGCTTATGTGAGGGCGGCAATGAACCTCCGGGTTCCCTAAAAGCCAGTAAGTAAGTGGACAAGAATGTCCACTTTCACCTGCGGGCCTATTTTTTAATTTTTATTTTAGACGAAGACATGAGGAAATGACTGAATTTCTTAAATGAACAGTTTATAATTATAGGCCTACCATATACCAGGATATTCGAAAAGTATTGGCAACAGTGCTGTAAATCAGCGCTTCTAGAGGTGAGCATCGGAATCTTTTAGTACGTAATAGGGGAGAGATTATTGCATAAATGCGGAATAGGCCTATTAAAAGTGTTTAAGTAACCATATTTTGTGAATACAGGGACTGTTTCTGACGTATATTAAGTAATACCGTCCTAAAAATGTTCAGTAGGTACAAACAAAGATGATTAATAAAAATACAAGTTGCAAGACGAAAAATGCAATCCAATACTTTACGGCAGTGTTTCTCAAACTATGGTCCGCGGACCACCTGTGGTCCTCGAGGTCTACCCTTGTCGTCCTTCAAAAAAGACAGAAGATAAAATAAAATTCGAACGAATTGCGTATCATACTATAGTTTAAAATCTCAGAGTTTGGAAATGACACATGGCAATCGAATTTCACTTTTTCTCCCAGTAGGCCTACAGACATTTTGTGAAATTTATTACCCTACCAGTCTATCGACTTCCCACTCTTTCAACAACAAAAGAGGGATACAAAGCACTACATACGTGGTGTTTCTCGACTTCTTTTCCCTGCACATCTGGCGCCGCGCCTGTAATTCAATTTTAAAATATAAGTGTATTGGTATTAAAATATGCTACGAAAATGATAAATTTGCTTTCGAAGAGAACAAGAGTAAGGTGGTCCGCGGAACTGTTCTGTCTTTAAAAAGTGGTCCTCACTTCAAAAAAGTTTGAGAAACGCTGCTTTACGGCATTACAAAAGCTTGTGGGAGAGCACAACACTCCGGATCAGCAGGCAAGCGCGCTACTCCCTGAACTAGGCCGATTGTTTATTATTATTATTATTATTATTATTATTATTATTATTATTATTATTATTATTACTCACAAATGGCTTTTAAGGAACCCGAAAGTTCATTGCCGCCCTCACATAAGTCCGCCATCGCTCCCTATGCTGTGCAAGATTAATCCAGTCCCTATCATCATATCCCGCCTCCCTCAAATCCATTTTAATATTATCCTCCCATCTACGTCTCGGCCTCTCCAAAGGTCTTTTTCCATCCGGTCTCCCAACTAACACTCTATATGCATTCCTGGATTCGCCCATACGTGCTACATGCCCTGCCCATCTCAAACGTCTGGATTTAATGTTCCTAATCATGTCAGGTGAAGAATGCAATGCGTGCAGTTCTGCGTTGTGTAACTTTCTCCATTCTCCTGTAACTTCATCCCTCTTAGCCCCAAATATTTTCTTAAGCACCTTATTCTCAAACACCCTTAACCTATGTTCCTCTCTGAAAGTGAGAGTCCAAGTTTCACAACCATACAGAACCGGTAATATAACTGTTTTATAAATTCTAACTTTCAGATTTTTTGACAGCAGACTAGATGATAAAAGCTTCTCAACCGAATAATAACACGCATTTCCCATATTTATCATGCGTTTAATTTCCTCCCGAGTGTCATTTATATTGTTACTGTTGCTCCAAGATATTTGCATTTTTCCACCCCTTCGAAGGATAAATCTCCAATTTTTATATTTCCATTTCGTACAATATTCTGGTCACGAGACACAATCATATATTTTGTCTTTTTGGGATTTACTTCCAAACCGATCGCTTTACTTGCTTCAAGTAAAATTTCCGTGTTTTCCCTAATCGTTTGTGGATTTTCTCCTAACATATTCACGTCATCCGCATAGACAAGAACCTGATGTAACCCGTTCAATTCCAAACCCTGCCTGTTATCCTGAACAATTTATTATTATTATTATTATTATTATTATTATTATTATTATTATTATTATTATTATTACTTTATGCTTCCTGCGAAGTTAAGCTTTCCTGACTCGCACCCATTTCAGTCTAGAGAATTCAGTTATAGTTTGCACATTTACAGCAGATGTAGATGCATTGTTATTACAGGTACTACATCTTTTAAAATTGTTTGTCGTCCCGTTTTGCGTCGTCTACAATCATTCACACGTTCCTTTCCACTCTTTTTGTCACGTTCTCGTATTACTAGTTCACCATTTTTAATTTAATTATTATCTTGTCTTTTTTGCTTGCGATAAGCATGCAAATACTCTGCTTACAACTTTTTTTTACTTTCATGACAAAGCAATATTAACTCTTTTAAAAGTTATCAATTTCAACCTTCGGATGTAGGGTATAGGAGTTTTCAAAATTAAGAAGTAGTAAATTTAATTGTTCATATATTTTTACACGATCTTAATAATTCCGACAAACAAGAAATGAGATATTTTGCATCACCATAACAACGAGTTTATTTCTGTTTATTCTAATGGTCTTGTTGTCAGTAGGCACGTTCCTGTAACTTGGCCTGTAAGGTAGCCAGATATTAACCCAGCACATTATTGATTGTGGAGCTATCTGAAGGAAAGAGTGTTCTTGAGCAAACCTACAACAATTGATGAGTTGAAGGATTCCATCGCACACACTGTAACAGATATTCCAGAACATGAACTCACAGCTGTTGTATACAGCACTGAACAGAAGCTGTTACTTGTACAAGAACAAAATGGTGGACACATAAAACATATACGATGAAGCTATGGTAACGGATGGTGATGCAAACAATTTTGCAACATTCCAGTGTCAGAATTTTTAAGATTCTGTAGAAATTTAAGAAAATTATGAGCAATTAAATATATCTCTTACTTTTGAAAACCCTACAAATCGCATTAGACCTATCCAGTGGATGCTTCCGTTTTTCTTTTTTTAATTTCGAGTACCCAATCATCTTTGTCTAAATGGACTCGTCTACCTTGTACTTGCATGACTGACTATTATCTTATGAACGCATGACGTCATAATTTTCTTTTATACACATTTCATTTAGAACTGCCATCTATCGATTGATGCAATAATGAAAGCGATAGTACTGCTGTTACAGTTAACCAACTTTAGGAACTCCGTCTTACGCAAACGAGTTACACATTTTCCCAGTTTGTAGGTCGGAATATTGACGTTTCATATTGACGTTTGGCCTTGAGCAACTAAAAATAATAATAACAGAAGTATAACAATACATGATTGTAACCTACCTACTTGCTCATGTAACGCTTTGAGTATATCCTCACAAGTTAAATATTTAGGCATTATTATTGACCAACATTTAAAATGGGACAAGCATATTATCTCCTTCCTGTATAAGAGATTGCGTAAAACAATCCACAAATTTTCCATTCTACGCTCTTATTTACCTGTTTATGTTCTGCGTACTGTGTACTTAGCTCTGTTTCAATCAATAATTCAGTATCGTATTTTAGGTTGGGGAGGAATGGCAAAATCAACTCTCCGTCCTTTAAATTTGCTCCAAAAAAAAATTATCAAAATTTGTCTATATAAACCTTTCGATTACCCAACAAAATTAATTTTTCAGGAATTTGGTGTATCAAATCTAGAACAAATTTATAAACAAACATTGCTGATTTACTTCCATAAAAACCACAATAAATTTAAATTTGATCCTCACGAATACCATACGAGACAAAATTACAGTTTCTAAACACTCCGAAATGCCACACAACTGCCGGATTAAAACACAGCAGAAGTTTTTGACCCAAAATATATAATGAATTAATTAGAGCTTACCCTGAGCTAAGTACACTTAACACACATAGATTTAAGAAACAAATCAGATTAATTATTTAATTGTTTAAGCTAATTGAGTTAAAAATTAATACTCTAATATTTATGTACTTTTGTATTTTCTATTTCTATATAGACCCTATTATTACATGCTGTATTATTTTACCATTTATTAATGTTACTGTGCTCAATGAACTCTCTTAATTTTGTGATATATTTTGTATAACTGATCTGAACTGCGCCCGAGCACGAGCTTCTGCTCTTTCGGGCTGCAATGCCTAATGTAGCTCAAGTATTAAATAAATAAAAATCAAATAAATAAATGTCATAAATTATTGCTAAGAAATTAACAATTTGTCAATCTCGTATAAAAATGAGGAATTGCAAAAAGTAAATTTATTATCATCATTTCGTTCTCATTTTCTCACCTTCCATAGTAGGCCGGCCATCTGTTAGAAAAGCATCGCAACTAGCTGAGTGTGCTTCCCTCTATCGAGAGGAAAGAACATTATAGTAGCCAACCATTGGGGGCCGGGGGGGGGGGAAACATCGATTACTGCCCGAGAGCATTTCCTTTACTCCAAAACCAGCATTCTCCAATCTTTCCTTATTTCCGCCTTCCTCTTCGTCTCCTCTTCCGAATCATATATATTAATGTTGTATTATATCATCTGATATACGGAGTGATACACGAGGATTTACCACCACTTACAGAGCTTATTTCCGAAGACATTCTCAGCAAAATATGTCATATAAACATGTCCTAATCTCAATTAATTTGAAATTGTTAGTAAAATACCATTATTATTTAGTTTTTAGAGTAAAATAACATTACAACTATACAGAAGTATCATTACTTTAATTGGCTTGCATTCTGAAGCTAAAAATGTGTTGTTAATTGTTTTGTACAGATTTTGTTTTTCAATTTTTAACTAAAAATTACATTATTCTTACGTACTTATCACAACAATTGTTAGAAACCATACGACTTCAGGAACTAGATTCTTTACAGCTTAATTATGTATCCTAATGTACAGTCTTAAGGAATGTACAAGAGTGGCGTGATTTGTAACTATTGTTGTGTAAATGCGTAAGAAAAATGTAATTTTGTAGTTAAAAATCGAAAGAAAATTCTGAACGAGCAACTATTGAATTCACAACACATTTTTAGCTTCAGAATAATAGCTAATTAAAGAAATGATACTTCTGAATAATTCATTCTATATCTGTAATATTTTTTTTTACCTTTAAAACTAAAGAATAAAGGTATTTTACAAACAACTTCAAATTAGTGTAACTCTGAAAATATTGGGATTAGGACACATTTTTGCTCAAAATGTCTTCGGAAATAAGCACCTTAAGTGACTGTAAATCCTCGTGAATCACTCTGTATGTATGTATATATATATATATATATATATATATATATATATATATGGTATTATAGGTTGGAACTTATAAATCCAACCTACGTATATCCGTTAATTTTACTACAGAAAGAAAGTATTAAAAATTTGTTTAAAAAGGAGAAAGATTACTCAACTGAATTGTTGTTTAAACATTTCAAAGTTTTCAACATTAAACAAATTCATTATTTTATTTTATTAAAATATTTTCACAGAAATCTTAATAACTTTGAAAGGTATATACATAAATATAGAACTAAAAATATGAATTCTCTGCATTTGTCTGAACCTAAATGTAAAACCAATGCAACTTTTTATCATAGCAAGAGTCAAGGTCCCAGATTATTAAACAAATTTTATTCTAATATTATTTTAACAACGAATCCTCTCCAAATTAATAAAAAAAATGTATAAAAAATTGTATTGGATTTATAGTTTGGGTTTAAACATATTAAACACTTTTTTAATCTGTATTCACTCCCAATTTTAATTTTATTTTTGTCTGTATTGGAATCCCCTCCTAAGCACGAGTCTTGCTCATTCAGGAGTGGGCTAGTTTATCTTACATTGTATTAACTTGTATTCATTTCAAACTTACTAGCAATAAAATAAATAAATAAAAATTAAAAAATTAATATGAACATGTTTATAGAATAAGTGATAAAATGATCTAGTTAAAAGCTGCCAGTAGACAATTAACTTCTTTTTAAATTATCTAGTTAGCAACTGCAATTCGAAATTTATCATTTGGAAAGAAAAAATTAATTTAAGTCTAACCTCTGAATTACGCTAATGATAATTATTGCAGATATTGTAGTAGGCCTAATTAATTTATGTACTTAATACGTATTTATAATTTGTTTGAAATTTGACCATCTTAATTCCCCATATAGATTTTCTTTAATTAACATTATTATTCACGATTACATATTTCATCCTTTGTATGGTTATTCTTTTGAGGATTTTTAACCAATATTAATTTTAATATCTTCCAGCAATAATGTAATGATATTCCTGGGTAAGTTGTCAGCAGGGCCAAGACGACGCAAGGAAACGGTAAGACAAGGAACTAGCTTTAGATTATTTCACCTTCACTTCGAGTTAAGCTCTAACTATAAGTGACGAATATTTTCAAGTTAATCATATTAACTGAAATTTACAGAAAATAATTCCGAAAGAAAAGAAGATAAAAGTTTATCTTAAAAATAAAATGATGAGTGAAGGCCATTTTCATTGTATTTAGACAGACTTGAGTTAATTTCTAAGTTTCGATTATGATGAAATGATTGTTATACACAATTTCAATATATTTAAGTTAAGTTAAATTGAATTGCAATTTCGAAAAGCACACATATCTGAAAAGTGAAAATGTTTAGAAATTAAAAAAAAAAAAACTGATTTAATTTTAAACCGGTGTATCCAGACCAATAAAACTTTACAGTTAGCATTTTAGATTCAAAACACAATATAATATGGAAATATATATATATATATATATATATATATATATATATATATATATATTTAAGACATATAATTTTTTCGAATTTTTATTTTGGAGATGTGCCTTTTTCGAAATGTAGGGATAATAAGCAAAAATTTAAAAAGAAAAATAGTAAACACACTAACACAAAGTATAATATACAAGAAGAAAAAACGTATTCAATTACAAATATTAAATGACAATGAGTATCTCAAGGAAAATAACATACAAAAATCGATCAGAAGTCCCCTTTTGGCATGTCATCGGCCACTGTAGATGACCACTGCAATATTTCCTGGTAAAACCCTTTGAATTCTGAAGGTATGTACTTTCTCACTATAGAAATGTCATTGTATGATTTTTACTCTGTATTGTTAGATAGTGGACCGCAACAACCTTTTACTTTTGAAAGACTGAAAATTTCTGCAGTAATATTATTATCTACGTCACATTTTGCGATCGCTTCACCTCGTTTCTCAGGGGTGAATACAAACTCATAGAAACAGCGTGACTGAAATGTTACTTTCTGGTCCTTTGGTACTGTCTTGTTTTCCATAGATTCTCACAGAAAACGGTTTTACTTTAAAGTTGAGGTGAGACCTTTTTTTCAAGTCGGTAATGTCTTCTGTATTTGCCTGTATTATGTCAAATTTATTCGTGGCACTTGAGCTTTTGATGAGATTCATATATTCGTAATTATTATTATTGAACAGCATTTTCGATAGATATATTGATGCAAGTTATGCGCCCTTTTCGCACAAAAAGACGTGTAAATTAGAGTGTGAAAAAAACGATAAGCCAAAACATTTGACATATGCCTTTTCGAAATTTCAAATTAAATTACGAATTCATATAGGCCTATTTATTTCCAGGTTTCTGAATATTCTGACATCGCAGCTGCGAGGAAATCAGTTGATTGAACTCGATGACAATTTACAATTAGATTTCGATTAGCAAAATTTGTAGTGGGAGAACCTGAACGGAAGTTACGTCCATAGTTACAACCACAAACAAAAGATATCATGCTCTGAACACAGTATAAAGAAGATACAGTAAGGTCAACTAGCCCATTTCGTGGGAACAAATTCTGAGTGCGCATGTCACGAAACCGGGTGTATTGTCTGGAACCTCCACCAGATGGTTCTCCATCTACGACAGGCTGGCATAATTTAATATTAACTGAAAAGATTTATTACCAATCTTTTAACAATATGAAAGACATGAGGCAAAGGAATGGCAACATAATCATAATAATAATTACTTCCGTATATAAACATCATGAAAATATTTACTAATTGACGCTAATTTTAAAGTCACTGGTAGATGCTTATGTTGGTAACGTAATATTGAATCATTAGCTACATAGATCATGACATTCGTTTCGATGTAGTTACGTCAACAATGGATATAATAAAATTTTGTTGACTAGCTAATAGCATTATATGGAAAGAAATGCAATGGATATGAAGAAACAGAATAAAACGGCAAGCACTTCGCTAATAGTAGTCTATGTTTTACTTCAATCATAAACACTGCAATTTTATATGTATTTTGAAAAGAAAAAGTGAATTTTCATTAGACCTACATAATAAGACACAAATATCACTACAGAACAAAGGGATAATTACAACAGTTAATACAAAGTTTCATCTGAAAGTTTAGCATGTCTGAACAGCTGATCGCTAAAATCAGCTGTTAGCGCTGCCGATACTAGCGACATGGTTGGATTCATTGAGAACTACACCTCCCTAAGTTTGATTTTAGTACCAACAACATCAAAGGTGCCGACAACAGTTGTCTCTACTGTATCTTCTTTATACTGTGCTCTGAATTCAATGTTCATGATCCTTCTCACACATATATTGAGACGCATATTCAGGAGGCGGTGACGATTATGTTTTCTCTCTCATTGACGAAACAGCTGAAAATCAACCGTTTTACACAGGAATTTCAGTAATGTTTCGTGATGTTGCCACATTTTTCTCCAAATACAGTAGGCCTATAACTTGGTTAGAACGACATCCAAGGGACCTTAAAAATTATGTTGTTATAAACGAGTGTCGTAGTAACCGAGATTAGTATTATCAGTCTAGTGAAGTGGGAAATGAAAAATAACAAACTTAATTAGGCTTATTTTAGATTTATGTAACCACTTTTAAGTCTACCATGAACATAATAAAATACAGGTACCGGTACAATTATAAATACCGGTACAGTATTCCGCAGTAAAACAGTTTGTTCCGTACTCACTAAACTTCTTTACTTAGGAGCCAAGTAATCAGGCATTTTACTCTGCTGTCTCCTACTTGCCGAATACACACTTTCTAAATTACGTTCTACGAGTATGTTCATAATTTAAGTTACAATTTCACTGCTCCCTCCTCTAGCTTCGATCCATTCTGTTCAAATGCAGCAACAATTTTATCCTTGCTCTTTCAAATCGTTTGGATTGTGAAATTAACTAGGCCAAACTCACGACACATGTAAGCTTTTTTAATTCCATTCTCAATTTGATGAATCAATTTAAATTTTTCTTCCAATGTTAAAACTCTTCTTTCAGTGGCCATACCGCGTTAAAATGCGTCCATTTAGTGAAAACTTCCTATCGAAATTAATCGCAAGCAGCTACCGTTAATACCACATGAATTCGGGTGGGTTACAATGGGATGGGGAATCTGCCTGCATTTAAGGTGTCTATGACAGAAGGGGACAGTAAAGAATTTGCCAGGTTACCAGATTTCAACAAAATATATCTTCAAATACTTAGGTTCTTAGAAAATCGTATTCCAAACTGAAGTTTAAAATGACGTTATATGCGAGGTAGACGCATATACGTTTGTCGTATTAAGCAAGGTAGGAAAGCATATATCTTATGGGGAATTAGTTGGGACCACAGAATAGGCTATTTGACGTTATAGGCGAGGTGTCGCACAAAACGAGGTCGCTATAACCAAGTTCTACTGTATCATTATTACAATTTTTTACAATTTACATGATCGGTATTTTAAATTTTGTGTATTATTATTATTATTATTATTATTATTATTATTATTATTATTAATATTATTTATTATTGTGTTACGATATATTTATTAATATTATATTCTAATAGAACATATTGATGAATATCCTTATAAAATCTTTGAAAACTAATTTCTCACAGTCATCCAATTTTTAACAAATTTTAACTTGCGTTTCATTTTGTACAATAAAAATGCTTGTGCCACTGTTACACTTACACAATAGTTACATATATATTTATATAGTCAACAGTTATTTGTATATGAAGAGTCCACTGCAAGAATGATGGATGTCATTTGGAATACATTTTACAGGAGAAGCAATTGAAAGTTTGAAATACTTAGCGCTCGAAGCTTAACTGTGATTTTCCAATCATTACTGGACAATGACTATCAGTGTTAATGCCATATAACTCTCTATGTACATTCTATATGTCTTAAGCTATGCACTGACAGTCTTGGTTCATTTTCGACAAGAAAGTGACATCCATCATTCTTGCAGTGGACTCTTCATATGATAGGTAAGACACTTTCCATAAGTTAACAGGAAAATCCATGGGAAGAATAAAATATAGCCTACAGTATTGTTATGTATCTATTTTTTTTTTTAGTTCAAGGGTGGGCGGGGTTCAAAGCCAGTAACCCAACCCCTTGCGTACACCCCTGGTACTAACTCTAGTTTACATGTTCTTAAGTTAATTTTATAACTTACATCATAACTAGGGTATGTAGAAACTAACCCCGTTGTTTACCAATGTTCAGTTAAAAATAGCCTATAGTTAGTGACATATACAATTGAACCTTAGAGACAGTGACCTTTATTTTCCAATTAATCAACAAATTTTCTATCTTGTTCTTGTTTAAGTTGCCTTGAAAATTAATGTAGGTCTATGCATTATGAATGTCCATTTTTAATGAATACGACTGTCAAATCAGCATACTGGGCGAATCGACAGTTTTTGTGACGTGGGAAATCATCTGTACAGATATTAAAAAGTATATATTAATACATTATACAACTGTATGTAGAGGACACGTGAATTTACTGTTTCCTCCCTTTTTTTTTTTAGAGTCCGAGTTATTGATTTTCACTTTGAAAGTCGTTTCTATTAGAATGCTTTAATGCTGTCAATACAGGTAACTTATCTGAAATGTCACGTTATATTACTAATTATTTCATAACTGAACCTTAAGTCTATGATGTGTCGAAAGCTTTTTCGACGTCTAGCAATAACCAAACTGTATGATGAATAATGATTTTGCTCCGATGAATCAAAATTGGTTAGCAGTATGTTTCAGATCGTTAAATGTACTTACTCTACCATCTGTCGGACTCGATACAAACTGAATTCATTGCGAGAAATTCAAACTTTGCCGCTAGATGGTAGGACAATGTTACCAGAGAGTAGTTGCAACGCTTGTCTCTAGATAGAGTATATCGTCATTCCTGAGTTGTAATCGATATAAAACGAGATTCGAATTTACAATGTAATTCACAGAATCGTTAATAGAGGGCTGATTTCTACACAGGTACAATGAAACAGAATGACGACATCCGTGTGGTTTGAAAATTGTGCAGGTGTTTGGTATTCAGAATTGTTATCAGACCACGAATTTGTATTTCTTTTGTCAACCAGGCGCTATAAATTATCATGTTTACGTGCAAAATAATTAGTAGTTACCTTTCATTCCATTCGTTATGCAGGTAGACTTTGAAATATTACAGAACTCATTAGCACAATTATCAATTGACCTCGCATGGGCATAGTTCTTTACGTACTTCCATTTGCCTTTGTATTATTTACAGGTTCAAATTCCAGCTCACTATTAATGCCAAAATTGTGACTTTTATGACTAACCGAGGGGACCGAGTTCAATTCCTGATAGAGAATTGAAAATTTTCTGATGAATATTCTTGTAGACCTACAACAATAATAAATGTTAATAATAAATCGTCGTTGAAATTTTGATCTTGAACGGATTCAGTATCTATATGTGACTGTCATTTGTTCTTCGTTTCTTCCAAAAAGTACTCAATAGCTGTTATTTAAAATCGTGCAATTTAATTGCATGTCCACAAAAACGAACTCGGTATTTGTCATACATTACGGTAAAAATAGCTAAATTTTCCAAGAGTTTTTTAATGTAGCTACTGAAATGAAACAAACTTCTTTTTGCCAAGTGATGTCGACACGAAATCAAGTTTCCTTATAAAACCGTCGATTTTATCTCGGTTGTTATTATGTTAAAATCTTGGTCTTGGAAGCTAATATTCAAAGTGTTTAAGGCTGCTATAACACTATAAAAGTTCTTTGACAAAGATCTTTTATAAAATATATAGCAGTGTAATGGATTTTCTTTTATAAAAGTTTCTTTGATAAAAGATCTTTTATACAAGCGATCTTTGACAAAAGATTTCTATACCTTGAAACAAATATGGCGAAACGCAAATATAACTGGATTGTTGGTACCACAAAAATTGTGATATCGGAGTATGAAGAAAATGAAATGATGTAAATAAATAATTGTATAATAATAATAATAATAATAATAATAATAATAATAATAATAATAATAATAATAATAGTAATAATAATAATAATAATAATAATAATAATAATAATATATAATAATTTGTATAACTTTTCAAGTTCTCTCATTATAGCTCTTTCAATAAGTTCTGATGTATCTCTCTTATCATACCTTGCAATCCATGGTTGCACTCACAGGCGTGTCATTTTCTGTTTATTTTCAGTAACATGCATATTGTAATAATTCAACTACTGTAATTGTAGCTAAACAAGCATAATAGGCCTACTGTTCTTCATTCATGGTGTTATAAACTTAACGTGTAAATATTAGTATCAACAAATCCTCGGAACACGTGTTCACTGTTGTGGAACAAGTGTTAGGAGAGTTTTTGTTCCTAATTTTAGGCTATCTTTGATAAAATCTTTTACAAACGATTTTATGTAGGTGAAATATACCCAAATCCTATCTTTGATCAAAGATCTTTGATAAAATATTTTTTTCATATTCTCTGCAAAAGAACTTTGATAGTGTAATAGCAGCCTTTGTGTTCGAAAAATATATAAAAAAGGAAGGCCAGTCAAAGAAGCCAAAGAGAATTCCGAAATAGATTTGCATAATCCGATTACTTGCTTGCAGATACCAGTACATTACAAGTTGGTTAGTATCCATTGGTTTTTAGTAAACATATAGGCCTAATTGATTTATATTACAGGGATATGTATTTTTCAAATGTGATTACTGATTAAGTAGTGCAGTAATGGGGGATGAGGTCTCAAACTAATGTCTCGCCCAAAAGTGGGTCGCGCCTTCAGAAAGTTTCTAAGAAGATACCTTTGAAAATCAAAAGCCAGAACGAGCCACAAATTCTGTTATACAGCAGCTTTGAATGTAGAGAAGTACTAATTATTTATTTTCTTAAATTATTTCTGATGTACAGTGGCTTTGAATGTAGAGGAGTACTAATTACTTATTTTCTTAAATTATTTCTGATATACAGTGGCTTTGAATATAGAAGAGTACTAATTATTTATTTTCTTAAATTATTTCTGATGTACAGTGACTTTGAATGTAGATGAGTACTAATTATTTATTTTCTTAAATTCTTTCCGATATACAGTGGCTTTGAATGTAGAGGAGTACTAATTATTTATTTTCTTAAATTCTTTCTGATATACAGTGGCTTTGAATGTAGAGGAGTACTAATTATTTATTTTATTAAATTCTATCTGATATACAGTGGCTTTGAATGTAAAGGAGTACTAATTATTTATTTTCTTAAATTCTTTCCGATATACAGTGGCTTTGAATGTAGAGGAGTACTAATTATTTATTTTATTAAATTCTATCTGATATACAGTGGCTTTGAATGTAAAGGAGTACTAATTATTTATTTTCTTAAATTCTTTCCGATATACAGTGGCTTTGAATGTAGAGGAGTACTAATTATTTATTTTCTTAAATTCTTTCTGATATACAGTGGCTTTGAATGTAGATGAGTACTAATTATTTATTTTCTTAATTTTTTTCTGTTATATAGTGGCTTTGAATGTAGAGGAGTACTAATTATTTATTTTCTTAAATTCTTTCTGATATACAGTGGCTTTGAATGTAGAGGAGTACTAATTATTTATTTTCTTAAATTCTTTCTGATATACAGTTGCTTTGAATGTAGAGGAGTACTAATTATTCATTTTCTTAAATTCTTTCTGATATACAGTTGCTTTGAATGTAGAGGAGTACTAATTATTTATTTTCTTAAATTCTTTCTGATATACAGTGGCGTTGAATGTAGAGGAGTACTAATTATTTATTTTCTTAAATTCTTTCTGATATACAGTGGCTTTGAATGTAGAGGAGTACTAATTATTCATTTTCTTAAATTCTTTCTGATATACAGTTGCTTTGAATGTAGAGGAATACTAATTATTTATTTTCTTAAATTCTTTCTGATATACAGTGGGTTTGAATGTAGAGGAGTACTAATTATTTATTTTCTTAAATTCTTTCCGATATACAGTGGCTTTGAATGTAGAGGAGTACTAATTATTTATTTCCTTAAATTCTTTCTGATATACAGTGGCTTTGAATGTAGAGGAGTACTAATTATTTATTTTCTTAAATTCTTTCCGATATACAGTGGCTTTGAATGTAGAGGAGTACTAATTATTTATTTCCTTAAATTCTTTCTGATATACAGTGGCTTTGAATGTAGAGGAGTACTAATTATTTATTTTCTTAAATTCTTTCCGATATACAGTGGCTTTGAATGTAGAGGAGTACTAATTATTTATTTTCTTAATTTCTTTCTCATATACAGTTGCTTTGAATGTAGAGGAGCACTAATTATTTATTTTCTTAAATTCCTTCCGTTATACATTGGCTTTGAATGTAGAGGAGTACTAATTATTTATTTCCTTAAATTCTTTCCGATATACAGTGGCTTTGAATGTAGAGGAGTACTAATTATTTATTTTCTTAATTTCTTTCTCATATACAGTTGCTTTGAATGTAGAGGAGCACTAATTATTTATTTTCTTAAATTCCTTCCGTTATACATTGGCTTTGAATGTAGAGGAGTACTAATTATTTATTTCCTTAAATTCTTTCCGATATACAGTGGCTTTGAATGTAGAGGAGTACTAATTATTTATTTTCTCAAATTCTTTCTGATATACAGTGGCTTTGAATGTAGATGAGTACTAATTATTTATTTTCTTAATTTTTTTCTGTTATATAGTGGCTTTGAATGTAGAGGAGTACTAATTATTTATTTTCTTAAATTCTTTCTGATATACATTGGCTTTGAATGTAGAGGAGTACTAATTATTTATTTCCTTAAATTCTTTCTGATATACAGTGGCTTTGAATATAGAGGAGTACTAATTATTTATTTTCTTAAATTCTTTCTGATATACAGTGGCTTTGAATGTAGAGGAGTACTAATTATTTATTTTCTTAAATTCTTTCTGATATACAGTTGCTTTGAATGTAGAGGAGTAATAATTATTTATTTTCTTAAATTCTTTCTGATATACAGTGGCTTTGAATGTAGAGGAGTACTAATTATTTATTTCCTTAAATTCTTTCCGATATACAGTGGCTTTGAATGTAGAGGAGTACTAATTATTTATTTTCTTAAATTCTTTCTCATATACAGTTGCTTTGAATGTAGAGGAGTACTAATTATTCATTTTCTTAAATTCTTTCTGTTATACAGTGGCTTTGTATGTAAAGGAATACTAATTATTTATTTTCTTAAATTCTTTCTGATATACATTGGCTTAGAATATAGAGTAGTACTAATTATTTATTTTCTTAAATTCCTTCCGTTATACATTGGCTTTGAATGTAGAGGAGTACTATTTATTCATTTTCTTAAATTCCTTCCGTTATACATTGGCTTAGAATGTAGAGGAGTACTATTTATTTATTTTCTTAAATTCCATCCGTTATACATTGGCTTTGAATGTAGAGGAGTACTATTTATTTATTTTCTTAAATTCTTTCTGATATACATTGGCTTTGAATGTAGTACAGTACTAATTATTTATTTTCTTAAATTCTTTCTATTATTCAGTGACTTTAATGTAGAAGAATACTAATTATTTATTTTCTTAAATTTTTTCTGTCGTTATCTTCAACAATATAGTGCGTACAAATTATTATTGACTATTGAGGGAAGGAAAGGGGAACAAGGGGAAGACAAAGAAAATGAGGAAAATACGAAGAGAACGAGAGAAAGGTAGGGGAAACATGAGCAACAGAAGAAGAATAAATGGCAAAGAAGAAAAACAAGAGGAAATCAAAGAGAATAAGAAGAATACAAGAAGAACAATGAAAATATCAAAAGAATAAGGGAAATGCAAGGAAAAAATCTTAATACAAGGAGATCGAGGGGACAGAAGAACAAGGGGAATAGAAGGAGCAAAAAGAGGAAGTTGCATTTTTATGTTTCTGTTAACTGCCGAGTTACTCCTTCCCCCTACTTGGTGATGAGAAAGAAGTACTTAGTTCTGCGTCAAAACCATTAAGTTTTCAACCATGTCGACCGTTGTGAAAGTCTTATGGCGTGCTTGTTCGTATTTTCAGTTTGAATTCGAATGGGAACGATACGTAACATGCTTGAAAGGCATTGCAATTTCATCAGTCCCTTTGTGTGTGGACCAAATGCCCTTAACATTGAATAATGGCCATGTGGAGCCAATAGAGCACGAGGGGCGAGATTTAGCTGGAAGTGGGGGATGGGGATATACTCCCTCTGGGGAGAAGTAGCCTATTCCCAAAGCCTCTTTGATTCAACTTGCGGCGTGACTTACGCATCTCTGAGTTATGTGATCTATTACACTTTGAACAATATTTAAGTTTCTCCATAGTTTAATGGACACAAAGTAAAAACAGATACAAAGACTGTATATTCCCTATGAACGAGGTTCTGGGTTCTGGCTGGTATGTACATCTATTACACATACCTGCAAAATTAAGGGCCATAAAATATTTTCTAAAAATTTATGCTACATTTATGGTTTTATACATCTTGATTACACAAGTTTTAACACTGTATCACTTCGGAATATGTATGATAAGAACTTTCTTGTGTTAAATTTTAACGTACCTTGTTAACATGTTTCGACGCACCCTCACAGGAAACAAGAGGCGCCAAGACCAACAACGACCAGTTTTGAAGATGACTCAAAATAGGTCGAAACATGTTAACAAGGTATGTTAAAATTTAACACAAGAAAGTTCTTATCATACATATTTATGGTTTCTTGGGGTGCTGAATCCAAAACTGAGCTCAGAGTTTCTCTGTCACGTACCACTTTTCCGCAACATGCATTGACACTTTTAGCAATGTGTATTGCGTTATTGAATTTAATATGGAAAAGCGATGAAGTGAAACATATCCTGTGGCAAATATTAAAGGTTTTATTTAACAAAAACTATTAGATTGTCATAATTATTGTCGCACCATCGGATCTGTGCCCCTTCAGCGCTGCCGTCGTTCTTGGAAAAATTAACTCCTCTACTCACACCATTCCACCCGTTTCTCTCCCACTACGTCAAACAGCAGGCTACGAACCTTCCCGAATAGGGATGTTGCCAAACTTCCGGCAAACAGTGTCATGTCTAATATTGCTTATAATAATGCAAGGTTAATTATTACTTATTCATAATTTAATTAAGTAGGTCTTTCAATCAAAATACATCTTGTATTTCTACATTTTTAAAATCTAAATCCCATGTCTCGAATCACTTTCCGTAGCGTTTCTCTCTCCCTCCTTGGAAATTTATTGCTTCTCTCGCAACCTTCAATAATTTCTCCAATGTCGGAACTTCTTTCTGCATCGTATAAAATTCTTGTATCTTTCTTCTTAAAATACATCTGTCCATATCATCTACAAGAATTAAAGGTTCCCTTGGTCTGTTCTTCCCTGGTGACTCTAGTTTTTCATCTCCTGCACAGACTTCCTCTCTCCTGATTTTCTTTATTAGGCGCTCTGACCTACCTTTATAAATTACATAAAAAAGTTGTATTATATCAGTATTAGTTAAGTAAGTAATTTTAAAACGTAATCAATTGAAATACAATAAGCCTCACCTGTGATCGCAGTTCCTATTTTCGTTGCTTTATTTATAGGAAACATATATTGACCTGTTTGTTTCTCTTCATCGCAAAATGCTATTACGTACTTGCTTAATAATATTTCTTTCACCGCTCCGTGCTACAGTGTTCATGTTGAGTTGACAACACTGGAAGAAAGCTCAAAATTGTGAGTAGTGGGGGAGAGAAAGAGAGAGGGATAGAAAAGAGAGAAATAGGAATACAGGGAGAGAAATGAATTGCCGAGGCTGAAAAGGAATTAGGGTTCAGTTCGCATATCTTACGGGGGCACAGATCCGATGGTCGGACTATAACAACTCACATTTAAATTTAAGTGACATGATGAGAACCGATAATCTAGTACATTGAATTGAGGATGAACAGGATCCGTCTATGCTTATCTACACAACAAATGATGAAGTTATTTGTTACATTTTATTAGCTTTAACGTTTTCGGCTCGAAGGAGCCATCTTCAGAAAATTATGCCTGAGAATACATATAAACAAAAGTTTCTACATACGTATTATGCGATACGATATGGACAATAAACATGTTATAAGCCTCTATTATAAACAATTATGAACTCAAAAGTGATTAAAATGTAGTTAAAATGAAATAAAAGCTTGTATAAGCTGTGATCAATAAAATATTAAAATGTAAAATGTTGTTCTGATGTAATTTGCTGCATTCAAGACATCATACTGGAGCCTTTGCCACAGATGGTTCAGCAAATTATATCAGAACAACATTTTACATTTTAACATTTTAATATTTTATTGATCACAGCTTATACAGAGACATCATTTTATTTTTACTAACATTTTTAATATTAAACTGGCTACACCTCTGGAACAACGCCGTTTGCTACCCCTTCCACGACTGGCGTTCAATGATACTGGCGTAATATACAAACAAATCACTTCACTAGGTATAGGAGGGAAGAAAAGAAGTTCATCCATTTACGTAAACTAAGAAATATCGCGCTTTTGAGTTTGATCATTTTCATTAGGTTTTTCTTTAATCAAAATACAGTACAGTATTAACAATAAGTGTTTTTACTCACGAACGGAGCTGTCCATGTGGACGTATTCATTATGCAGTTTATATTATACTGTCTACAGCACATTAGCGTACAATATGGAGAATGAAGTTAAATTGAAAAATAATCATAGTATGGATATTTAAACACATTTTTGAAAATGATGGCCGTTCATTTCGGTACAGGCTTCAGTTCTAATGTGCATATTATCGCATTATAGACTATTGTACCTAATCCCAATTACCAGTTTCGTCCTTCATACCAGCAACTCATGTTGAAATAATTCTGTACCTACTATATAAAAGTGTACCTTACGTACTGTAAATTCAATCTTCACTTCTGCCCGATCCGAAAAGATAAAATTACTCAGACATACTATCTATTGTTCGTCCAAGTGGTTATGTCGTAAGGTCGTAGAAAGGGAGGAAATCACGTGACAATTAATTACTTAACGAGGCCCTTTTACTTAAGTTATTTTAAACAGTCGTATAATATTACGTAGACGTCCAATCCCTAACAAAAATTAATGTTCTCAGAAAAGAGCTAAGACAGCCCAGCCACTAGCTGGCGAATAAAAACTGGTGGGGGAAACAGGGATACGACGTAGGCATATGGACGACAGTAGGCCTACCTGTGCGAAAATGATTCAATATTGATAGCTCTTTCGTCACTGGAAAACGCGAACATATTTTTGGAACGTACTGTTTACTATGACCGTAAGGCTACTATGACTGTATATGCGATCTTGGATGTGTGTGGAGGACGGTTGAACTTCATTAGTAGAAGGGGTGGGAGTGAAGTGCATTAAAAAACTCAGGTACAATAAAAATTGAAGTAAAAATAAAATGATGTCTCTGTACAAGCTTTTATTTCATTTTAACTACTTTTTAATCACTTTTGAGTTCATAATTGTTTATAATAGAGACTCAAAACCTGTTTACTGTCCATATTGTATCACATAATACGTATGTACGAACTCTGGTGTATATGTATTCTCAGGCATAATTTTCTGAAGATGGGTCCTTCGAGCCGAAAACGTTAAAGCTGAAAAATGTAACAAATAACTTCATTATTTGTTGTGTAGATAAGCATAGACGGATCCTGTTCATCCTCAATTCAACTCACATTTAGTCAAATGCTTTATACTACCTTTCTCTATTCATGGAGTAGGTGCGTTTGTTGCTTTTCCACTTATATGAGGTTCAAGAGATGTTTTTTGTGGCCAGTGTTTTTATTCCCAATGACTGCTTCTTGGCTCTGCTATCAATTCACAGAGGACATATGAAAACCAAGCCTGGTAACCAAGAAGCATGCACGACTCTCTCAGGTCTCCACACATCATCCAGTTGTGACCTTTATATTTTATCAACAGTAATCTCACTAGAGGTTTTGATTTACCTAGAGAAAATCAAAATTCGAGTGAGATTTAATTGACTATTACACGATTAAAAGAAAGTATATAAAGATTACAAGAAATGTAGTACTCTGATACAATAAAATATTAATTGACTTACGAATAAAATTGTCTTATATGTTATTGTACCATCTCATCATTACAAATATTCCGCCAGATGGCAATAGTGTGTTATGATTAGCTGTTCTCTTCTTATTGGTTGTGTCAACTTGTACAATTTTCATTGAAATCTATGGACGATTACTGCTCAAGAAGGCTTTGTTGATTCAGTTTCATTTTTATTAAAACAGTCGCACAGTTGCATTCCACTTCAATTATCAATGTATATTAAACAATTTCTGATAAGTTACTATCCATAATCTCATACAGCAGAAGCTGTAACATAACCTAAATAATATAAGCAAGGTAAGTGATAGAGAAACTGTAATTAAGGATGATGAAATAAACGTGAATTATTTTAAAAGGTAGGCTACAATTATTGAAAGTACGATAGTGGCAAAAAAAAAAAACCGGACCGACTCTTGTAGCTGATTTCAGAGCCGTGTTCACTCCAGAGCACGACAGACTGGTAACTAAGACTTCCTTGGTTCGAATCCTGCCTGGGAAGGAAACTTTTTTTTGTTCCTCATTCAAATTTATTCCTAATACCTTTCGATTGCTGGTAAAATTCATGTCCTGGGAATAATAAGTTAATTAAGTAGTAAAATATCGCTGCAATCGAAAAGTATTGGGAATAAATTTGAATAAGGAACAAAAAAGTTTCCTTCCCAGGCAGGATTCGAACCACGAAAGTCTTAGTTACCAGTCTATCGTGCTCTGGAGTGAATAAGGCTCTGAAATCAGCTACAAGTGTCGGTTCGCTTTTTTTTTTTTTTGCCATTACTGTACAATGTTGGTAAACAAAGAAACAAATGCTAAGTAGGTGATAAAAACAAACTAATGCTAGGGAGGTGATAAAACCAATGCTAGGGGAGTGATAAAAATTATAGGATAAGCAGCCATTATTACGGCGCAGTTGCTACTCTAGCATGAACACCACTGAAAACAGGAATATACAATACATGCGAGTCAAGCCGCACGTGCACGGTAGGGGTGGGGGTAGAAGACGTAATTTCGTTGTGAGTACAAATAAAGAACGAGACGGCATATGGAATTCAATGTACAAATACCAGTAACACATGCTTAGGAAATTTACTGGAATTTCTATAAAACCTACAAGTCAGTCAAAGGGATATGATATAAGAGCCATTGTTCACTGTAAATGATAAAAGAGCCATTTCCCGCACCTGACTTTTGTAGGCATTGTATGAGGGCAGTTCTGGAAGTAAGGGCCACGCATCCCCTAAACCTAAACTGAGAGAAAAACAAATGGTGTGATGTAGGCTATAGGCTAAGTTTTACTTATTAGGCCTACACTCTTTATTTATGCAATCATCATGACAACTGAGATATTACTGGTAGCGCAGTGGAAGCTTTTGACTGCCTTTATAAAATATCTTGCCGCCTATGAAAAGAGTGAATGCTTGCTTCACAGCTGCTTTCCAGTCATCATCCTTCATATACGCACGCTATAAATTTAAACCGACTGGAATTCGCAGAAAACCAGTGTTGCCAACTGAAGTAAGCCTATACGGAAAGTCGCGAAACAGTAGTTCAAAAGTCACTAGATTCCTTAGTATTACCAACAGAGAAATAATTAGTTCTGTCGCTCCAGGGTGCTGAAAAAGTCGCAAAATCCATATTTGAGCAATAGAGAAATTAAAAGAATTTGTCGCCGAAAAATCGCCAGATTTAGCGACAAAATCGCTAAATTATTGTGCAATATTACACATACAGATGTACTATATTATCAGAATTTTCTCTTAAATCTCATGCACGGGTCTTCTGGCCGTACGTGCTGTGTAAAACAGCACTCCCTCACCTATAATCATATCCAACCATTCTTCAAAAGACACAGATTACAATGAAAATGTCACAAACAAAACGCATTATACAGTGCGTTCGCTTCCCCCTGCGGCCGGCCAGCAAGCGCGGAGCATTAAACCGCTTCAGTAAAGCAAACTGATTGTTGAAACAGAAGCAATTAGGTCAGCTGACTGCAAAATGATGGACAGCTGTTGAGTGATTCTTAAGCACGGGTGGCAGCACGTTGGTAGGCTATATTATTGCTGCTCCGCGTGCTTGCTGTTCATCGCCCGGCCGCAGGGGGAAGCGAACGCACTGTATAATCCTAACCTAAACAGGCATAAAAGTTTATAATAATTGAGTATCCCTTCGTCAGTTCGCATCACAAACTTTAACAGCTGAAGTTCTAATCTGTCTCGCTTAGCAACATTACAGGAAATGCAGTGACGCATACTGTTGAATTAATTATTATAATTTTGAAGTCCATTGTTGCAAGATTTACACTTTCAAACATAAACATCTTCACTTATAGATAACTCTTGTTGTAAACGGCGGGAAATTTGAACACCCATTACTATTAAGTTGGTCGTGCACTATTTTGCTTAAAAACTTCTAATAAATAAACTTAATAATTACAATTGTTGCATCTACAGTGATTCACAAACAGCCCTCAGATCTATAGATAATAAGTTTAACTTAAATCCTCTGGCAGTGGAAATTAGAAGAAATGTAATACATTGCGGCAAACACATTTGTTTCTCATGGGTGCGAGGACACAGTGGAACAGAAGGAAATGAAAGGGCTGATGAACTGGCAAAGAGTGCTGCAGTTTCGAACTTCAATTTGAGCTATAGTCTATGTCCTTATTCATATGCAAAAAGAAAAATAAATGAGCACATAATAAATTGGTGGAACAATCAGTGGCTATGCAGTACAAAAGGTTCAGTTACGAGAGAAATCTTCTTTCCTAGCGTCGACACCCGCTTAAATAGAAACCAAATTATACCAGATTTTATACTAACACAATTTTTATCGGGTCATGGGAAATTTTGGGCTTACCTAAAACGATTTAAATTGGATAAGGACAATGGCTATTTATGTATCTGTTAGGAAGAGCAGACTGTGGATCACCTTCTGTCTCATTGTCCAGTGTTCAAAAACAAAAGATTTATTTTGGTCGGACATTTACATTTTTGTAATATAATATATGACAAACCACTATTCAATCTGTTCATAAAAACGTACTGCTATAAAGAGTTCTGTAATTTTATATGTAATATATTTAAGAACTTGTAAATAATTCAAATTATTGTAGTATATATAATTGTTAAATGTAAGTAGCAAGACTGGGTTACCCACGTCAATGTAAGTCTATATGTAATATATTTAAGAACTTGTAAATATTTCAAATTATTGTAGTATATATGTGTTAATTTTAAGTAGCAAGACTGGGTTACCCACGTCAATGTAATTTTATATGTAATTAATTTAAGAACTTGTAAATAATTCAAATTATTGTAGTAGATATAAGTGTTAATTTTAAGTAGCAAGACTGGGTTACTCTCGCCAAATGAATTCTCATTATAATAATATAAACTCAGGCTATAACTATAACCCTAATGTACTTTCGGGTAAAATAGGGTTCAAGAAAATGTGTATTCAAATAAATAAATAAATTTAGTTAAAAGAACATGTTCAATTCTGGCGAAAAAAATTCACATTCATGTTTCAGTTTTAATGAAATGTGTTAAGATTTTATGAAAAATAAATACAGCTCCAGCTAAACGTCAGATAGATATACAATAATGAAGTCGTAACTCATTTTTCGTGACTTACGGACATGTTCAGTCAAAAACTCGGATGTCCTGAGTATGAAGGACAGCACAATATATAACAATTCAAATATGTTTCAAATCTTTTAAAAATGTGACAAGTGAAACTGAAAAATATTTACAACAGCGAGGCTTAACAAATATTTTGAAAAGAGGGGGGCAATATGTAATGTTACATTCATGTAAATGTGAAGTTAATTTGTATCTTTCTCTCCAGAAAATTGGGCAGCCAAATAAAAGATGATAAACAGTCTGTAATGATTCGTTGCATTTGCAGAGATAATCGTTTTCGTTATTGTACTGTATTGTATTGTATTGTATTGTATTGTATTTATTAACATTCCATGGTATTCATACATTGCTTACAGCTAGAATATGGAACAAGTCAAAAAACTTAATACTATTATAAAATCTTAATTCATAGTCACAGTCTAGATGAAACATGTGCAGACGAGATTTACAATATAGTCTACTAGTACAACACAAAGTTCTAGTATCAATTTCATGAAGTGTTATTGAATGTCATGAATTCACCTACAGAATAGAAGGCGTGAGAAATTAGGTACTTCTTCAATTTGGCTCAAAATAATTTTATGTTTTGAGTTTCATTTTTTATATCGATAGGGAGGCTGGTAAAAATTTTTAGTGCCATATAACGCACTCCTTTTTGATAGCACGATAGACTTGCCGATGGAGTATGAAAGTCATTTTTGACATGTATTTATGCTATGAACTGTTGAATTAGTTACAAAGTTTTCACGATTACATACGAGGAAGATTATTAATGAAAAGATATACTGACAAGCCGTGGGCATTATTTGTAGTTTTTTGAAAATAGTCCTACACGATTCCCTAGATTTAGCATCTACTATTATTCTAATTACTCTTTTTTGTAATAGAAATATATTGTTACTATCTGTGGAATTTCCCCAGAATATTATTCCAAAACTCATTACCGAGTGGAAGTATGCAAAGTATATTGTTTTTAAGGTATTGATATTTACTATCTTTTGCATAGATCTAATAGAAAAACAAGCTGAATTTAATTTGGGGGTAATTTCTTTAATATGATTTTTCCAATTTAACACATTATCGATTTTTAAGCCAAGAAATTTGGTTGTTGTTGTTTCTAATAGGGATCTATTATTAATTATTGCGCTAGAAATTTGCGAGGCTGAATTTGGACAGGATTTAAATTGAATTGTGTTAGTTTTGTTACAAGTTAATACCAATTTATTGACTGAGAACCAGTCAGATATTTTGAAGAGAATTTCCTCTGTTGTAGATTGGAATGTGTTGGAGTTATTGGCTGTAATTACTAAAATATTAATATGAAATCTTTAGAAATAAGAACCAAATTTACCATGACCTGATAGAAATAGTGTAACAATGTACAGGGACATCATTTTATTTTCACTAACATTTTTAACATTAACCTTGCTATACCTTTAGAGAACCGGAAACACAGTTTGATACCACCTTCCACGACTGTAGTTCGATGATACTGGCGTAAAACACAAACAAATCACTCTACTAGGTATAGGAGGGAAGAAAAGTAATTCATCCATTTACGTAAACTAGGAAATATCGCGATTTTGAGTTCGATAATTTTCATTAAGTTTTTGTTGAATCAAAATACAGTACTGTATTAAGAATAAGTGTTTTTACTCACTAACTGAGTTGTCCATTCGGACGTATATTCATTATGCAGTGTATATTATTCTATCTACAGCACATTAGCGTACAATATAGAGAAAGAAATTAAATTGAAAAATAATCATAATATGAGTATTTAAACACTTTTTTAAAATGGTGGCCGTTCATTTCGATACAGGCTTCAGTTCTTTTGTACATATTATCGAACTATAGACTATTGCATCTAATTCCAATTGTCAGTTTCTTCCTTCGTACTAGTAACTCATGTTAAAATAATTCTGTACCTACTCTATAAAAGAGTACCTTATGTACTCTAAATTCAATCTTCACTTCTGTCCGATCCGAAAAGATAAAATTACTCACACATGCTATCTACTGTCCGTCCAAGTGGTTTTGTCGCAGAGTCGTAGAAAGGGGGGAAATCACGTGACAATTAATTACTCAACGAGGTACTTTTATTTAAGTTATTTTAAACAGTTCTGTTATATAATATTACGTAGACGTCCAATTCCTAACAGAAATTAATGTTTTCAGAAAAGAGCTAAGACAGCTCAACCACTAGCCTTTACAGAGAGGCGAGCAAAAACAGGTGGGGGAAATCGGGATGCGAAGTAGGCAAACGGACGACAGTACCTGTGCGAAAATAGGGTTCAATATTGAAAGCTCTTTCGTCACTGGAAAATGCGAACATCATTTCTGGAACGTACTATACTCACTAACTCAGTGCTGTTTACTATATGCGGCCTTGGTTCTGTGTGGAGGACAGTTGGAACTTCATTAGTAGATAGAATGGGAGTGAAGTACATTCAAAAACTTAGGTACAATAAAAATTGAAGTAAAAATAAAATGATGTCCCTGTAGTTGGTTGCTATTTACATTTAATCCGATCAGGAAAAGTGAGAAAAACAGCTCTTTTGTTAACGATCCCTATGCACTATTTCTCCAGTGGTCACCCATTTCTTCATCATGTTCTTTCTTAGTTGTTCTTTCATGAACGAGAATGGACACTTGAAATAGGCACAGTCGAAACTAGAGAATGTTGCTTCCTTGGCAAGCTGGTCAGTCCTTTTATTCCGATGCTTCCAATGTGTCCTCGAACCCATGTCAAGCATATGTGTTCTGCGTGACTAATGGTTGTCCTAGTGCTAACTGACATTGGATTTAAGTTGAACTTGGTATTTAGCGAACAAAGCGCACCTTGTGAGTCACTGAACATTCGAGCACTATATTTGTTGTGACTACACTATTGCACAACCTTTTGAATGGCGAGTAATTCAGACTGAAAGACTAACATCTGCATTTATATTGTCTTTAAATGAAAAAGCTTGAGTTGTTTCTTCCATTCAGTTGTCTTTTGCAGTTTAGTGGTTACCATGACAACTTGACGTAGATGAGCTTCGCTTTGAATAATATGTTTATGCACTTGATTATTTAAGCGTCTCCAAAGAAAAAAGTCAGGTGATGTTAGGTCGGGGGATCTTGCGGACCGCTCAGTAGGACCTCGATGTCCAATCCACATTCTCGAAAACCACTCATCCAGCCATTCCCGTACTATCACTGAGTAATGCGACGGAGCTCCGTCTGGCTGCCACCACAAGTCTTGAACGTAATAAATATTTTCACCTTATTTCGTTATCACCCGGTATATTAGAAATAATAGTCTACTAACAAGAATATTCCTATACTTTGCACAATTCCGAGAGCTGTTGTTACTTGTCGTCGGAAATGAATGTGCCAAGATAAGAAATAAACAAATCACAATCAGAAATCGAAAAGTAAGTAAGCATTTATGTTCGAGAAACGAATAGGAAATAATATGTCATACATTATCAGGCGATGACATGTTATGTTTTCACCACTTCGTTACCACCTGCTATTGAAGTGCTAGATATGGCACAACCTCGTGTGTATCGATATATTTCAAGTTAAAAATACATATTTTAAAAGAGGATTGGTGTCATGGATACGACACATATACTTTTTCACAGCAATTTTACGTGTTCCTCAATAATTCATTTAATTAACACGTTTCAATGGAAATCCTGTTTGTAATTTATTTTCCTTAACTACAAGTATAATTCGGAAGACATTTATAAATTAAAATAGTAATTTTTCACCAAAATCAGAAGGTGAACTTGTCGTTTTCTGCATTGCATATATACAGGGTGATGTAGAAGGTTATATTATTCGCTAGGAGGAAAAATGGCTAGTGATTTCCTACAAGAAAGTTCAGTTTTTTTCTAGACAGTCTTAGGCCGAGTGCAGACCAAGAAAGCAAAGCTGGTTCAAGCAAAAACGCATTCGCTTTATGCAAAAGCGTTCTTGCTTATAATAAAAGCAAAGCATTTCTGCTTACTGTGGCTCTGTGTTATATTAGGCCTACTGTGCGATTACTGGAGAAATTATATATGTGAGAAGAAGGAAAGCGTCTTTGAATATATCCAATTAATGAGAAAAAAAAGGAAAACACAGCGCAGAATTTTCTCCAAGAATTGAGGTGTCATGAGAAGGAATTTCAGAATTTTACAAGATTATCCCTAGAGACGACTTTAGAGAATTTTTTAGAAGGGCATAAAATATTTTTTGACACTACACATTATTTCATATCTATGCTATTTATTTTAACTTTTTTTGCACCAATGTAAAATGAAATCATGAAAGACAGGCATAAATTAAATCAAAAGAAGCTTTAATATGAATAGAAAGCGGGTAAAATCTTTAAGTGTTATATGTAAAGTTAGAAGAAATACAGGGACATCATTTTATTTTTACTAACATTTCTGATATTAACCTGGCTATACCTTTGCATCAACGGTTGCTACCCCCTTCCACGACTGGAGTTCGATGGCGTAATGTACAAACCATTCACTTTACTAGGTATAGGAGGGAAGAAAAGTAGTTCATCCATTTACGTAAACTACGAAATATCGCGCTTTTGAGTTTGATAATTTTCATTAGGTTTTTGTTTAATCAGAATACAGTACAGTATTAACAATGAGTGTTTTTACTCACGAACTGAGCTATCCATACCGATGTATTCATTATGCAGTGTATATTATACTGTCTATGGCACATTAGCGTACACTATAGAGAATAAAGTTAAATTGAAAAATAATCATAAAGTGGATATTTAAACACATTTTTCAAAATGGTGGCGGTTCATTTCGATACAGGCTTCAGTTCTAATGTGTGTAATTCCAATTACCAGTTTCGTCCTTCGTACTAGTAACTCATGTTGAAATAATTCTGTACCTACTCTGTAAAAGAGTGCCTTACGCACTGTAAATTCAATCTTCACTTCTGCTCGATCCGAAAAGATAAAATTACTCAGACATGCTATCTACTGTCCGTCCAAGTGGTTATGTCGCAGGATCGTAGAAAGGAGGGAAATCACGTGACAGTTAATTACTTAACGAGGCCCTTTTATTTAAGTTATTTTAAACAGTTTTATGGGTATAATATTACGTAGATGTCCAATTCCTAACAGAAATTAATGTTCTCAGAAAAGAGCTAAGACAGCACAGCCACTAGCCTTTACAGAGAGGCGAATAGAAGCTGGTGGGGAAAACCGGAATGCGACGTAGGCAAATGGACGACAGTACCTGTGCGAAAATGAAACAATATTGAAAGCTCTTTCGTCAGTGGAAAACGCGAACATATTTTTGGAACGTACTGTGACGGTAAGGCTACTATGACTGTAGGCTATATGCGGTCTTGGTTCTGTGTGGAGGACGGTTGAACTTCATTAGTAGAAGGGGTGGGAGTGAAGTACATTAAAAAACTCAGGTACAATAATATGCGTAACAGTAGGCCTAAACAATAGAAAGCAAACCTATCGAACTTTCATATAGATTTGTTAATATCCTATCAAATAGTATTGCTTATACTTGTATTACATAATTGACTAATCTGTCAAAATTTGCCATTAAAGGAAAAAATGGCATTGCAACCCTAATAACAGAGTGACAAAACTCAATATTTTGTACAAACTTGAAACTGCTCGTAAGTTTTCAAAGAAATTTATTTATCTTTTTAATTAGTGGAGATGCTATCATATGCTGAAATCCCTTTTTTTTTTCGGAACATAGGCATGACAATCTTTAGTGCATTATTATTATTATTATTATTATTATTATTATTATTATTATTATTATTATTATTATTATATGTTGCATAAAAATTCATCCTTTGGATTTTTTAAATAAAAGCACCATATTCTATTTTTGAAAAATGGTATTGAGTGAAATTATTATAAATTATTTTTACCAGAAAAGTATGGAAAGTTTCGCGGCACACCTAGCGAATCTCACGGCACACTAGTATGCCGTTCTCAACAATAAATGTGGGTTTAATCTCATTTGCCTGGACCAATAATGTTATTACGTTTATTTATTATTATTATTATTATTATTATTATTATTATTATTATTATTATTATTATATGTTGCATAGAAATTCATCCTTTGGATTTTTAAAATAAAAGCACCATATTCTATTTTTGAAAAATGGTATTGAGTGAAATTATTATAATTATTTTTACCAGAAAAGTATTGCAAGTTTCGCGGCACACCTAGAGAATCTCACGGCACACTATATGCCGCTCTCAACGATAAATGTGGGTTTAATGTCATTTGCCTGGACCAACAATGTTATTACATTTATTATTATTTTTATTATTGTTATTATTATTATTATTATTATTATTATTATTATTATTATTATTATTATTATTATTATTATATGTTGCATAAAAATTCATCCTTTGGATTTTTAAATAAAAGCACATATTCTATTTTTTAAAACAGGTATCGAGTGAAATTATTATAATTATTTTTACCAGAAAAGTATGGAAAGTTTCGCGGCACACCTAGCGAATCTCGCGTCACACTAGTATGCCGGTCTGAACAATAAACGTGGGTTTAATCTCATTTGCCGTGACCAATAATGTTATTACATTTATTGGTTATTATTATTATTATTATTACTATTATTATTATTATTATTATTATTATTATTATTACTATTATTATTATTATTATTATTATTATTATACTATTATTATTGTAAAGCCTTATAAGCTATGAAAGCTCTTGGCTGTTGAGTTTGTGATATATCACTGCACCCTGTACTGACAAACAATTTTCCAGTTATCATAAATTTCTAAAATTTATAGGTCCTTCTTTTGATTGTCCAAATATCTAAGCCCAGGTCTTCTCAGTGGTCTTTTCCCTAAAGGAGTTTCTACGAACACCCTTTTTACTCTTTTAACGATAAGAGTAAAAATGAGAATGTCACGAACAATATTTTTCGAGTAAAACAGTGTTAGCATATAGGGATTTTTTTTTAGAAAAGTATTCATTTGGGATTAATATGGTATTATAATTTTTTGTTGTACTCTATCCAAAGAATAAGTTGTTAAAAACTGCAGAGTTATATTACTTCCCTTCTACATGAAGACGCCTATTACTTTCTAATTTACTCAGGTTCGATAAAATTTATGATAGGAAGATGCTGTTTGGCGAGATGAGACCGAGGACGTGCCATACATTTACCTTACAGGTGGGGAAAACTTAGCATCGGAAGAAACGCAAGAAGGTAATTGGTCCAAGCGGGAATTGAACGCACGTCCGTGTTCACCTCCGGATTATAAGGCAAATGTGTCTGTCGGCTGAGATAGCCTATGCCGGTAGCTAACTACGAGAATTTATCGCTAATCGAACCAGGGCTGCCTGAATGGAAGACCAACGTGCTAGTGTTGAATAATTGTTGTGGCAATTCGATAGTTTTTAACAAATAATTTGATGTGTATTATAGCGCAGACTCCCATGCAAGAAGAATGAGACCAGCAACTAGAAAAAGGCGAATGCGCAGCATTTGTTCCCTATATCACCAAGGATGCAATAAAAAACAAAAGAATTGTTACAGTTCCTAACCTGTTGTTTGTAATTCTGTCAAAAATGCGACCGTCGTTCGTCTCAGAGACCTTGTCGGATAGTTTAATGGGAACTCTTAAAGATTGTTATCGGCTGGACATATTTGAGAGGCAGTGCGACACGGCTTGGCACTTTACAAGAAGCTGACAGTTTGCTAACCTCGAGCAAGCGACGCGTGTCCGTCCACAATACTGGGCGATATGAAGAAAGGAGTGCAATCATTCCGGGCTTCAAATAGAAAAACTAACTGCGTTTCTCCCTGGATATCTTCCTTCTTAAGTGACTTACCCGACATTAAGTCCACGCTACATAAAATTATCTACGAGTAGTAGGCTAGCAATAGTAGCAACAATAGTAGTAGTAGTAGTAGTAGTAGCAACAGCAGCAACAATAGTAGTATTAGTAGTAGTAGTAGCAACAATAGTAGTAGTAGCAGCAGCAGCAGCAGCAATACTAGTAGTAGTAGTAGTAGTATCAACAGTAGTAGTAGTAGTAGTAGTAGCAGCAACAATAGTAGGAGTAGTAGTAGTAGCAACAGTAGTAGTAGTAGTAGCAACAATATTAGTAGTAGTAGTAGCAATGACAATAGTAGTAACAGCAATAGTAGTAGTAGTAACAATAGTAGTAGTAGTAGTAACAATAGTAGTAGTAGTAGCAACAATAGTAGTAGTAGTAGCAACAATAGTAGTAGTAGCAGCAACAACAATAGTAGTAACAATAGTAGTAGTAGTAGTAGTAGTAGTAGCAATAGTAGTAGTAGTAGCAACAGTAGTAGTAGTAGCAACAACAATAGTAGTAACAGCAATAGTACTAGTAACAATAGTAGTAGTAGTAGTAGCAACAATATTAGTAGTAGTAGCAACAACAATAGTAGTAACAACAATAGTAGTAGTAGTAACAATATTAGTAGTAGTAGCAACAACAATAGCAATAGTGGTAGTAGTAACAATAGTAGTAGTAGTTGCAACAGTAGTAGTAGTAGCAACAATAGTAGTAGTAGTAGTAGCAGCAACAACAATAGTAGTAACAATAATAGTAGTAGTAGCAACAGTAGTAGTAGTGGTAGTAGTAACAATAGTAGTAGTAGTAGTATCAACAGTAGTAGTAGAGGTAGTAGTAGTAGTAACAATAATAGTAGTAGCAACAGTAGTAGTAGTAGCAACAATAGTAATAGTACAAGCAACAGTAGTAGTAGTAGTAGTAACAATAGTAGTAGTAGTAGTAGTAACAATAGTAGTAGTAGTAGTAGTAGTAACAATAGTAGTCGTAGTAGTAGTAGCAATAGTATTAGTAGTGGTAGTAGTAGTAGTAGTAGTAGCAAGAATAGTAGTAGTAGTAGTAGTAGTAGTACAAGTAGGAATGGCATTAGCAGCAACAATAATAATAATAATAATAATAATAATAATAATAATAATAATAATAATAATAATAATATAGATTTGCAAAAATGAAATGCCATGTCCTTAATTGTGTTTCAAGCAGTGGAGATTTCAACTACAAATCCAGCCAATCCAGTTTGTATTCCCAACCTAAAAGTGGATAACCTTTTACTTCCCTCAGGTTTGACAAATGTCCCTTGCTGTTTTCATCGACTGTTATTTTGAAACGTGAAACTGGTGCCGTACTGACAATGTGATGAGAGTGTCTCCATTCGTTAACATTTAATGTTGATTCAATAATTTCACAAGCGTAAAGGCGAAACGAATAGAAAATTGCTATCGTTGCAGATACTCGTAGACGACGATGATAATGATGGTGACTTTGACAATGAACGACTACGACTTCGATGATGACTACGATGACCATTATAACGACGAAGAGGACAACCATGACTATGACAAGGACCACGAGTAAGTTAACGACGATCAAGACGAAGATCATGACGAACCACAACGAAATAGCCATGACGACGACAACGATGGTAAAAATGACGTGACCACTACGTACTACGACGAACTATGACAAAAATGAGGTGACTGCTATGATGATGACAGGCATGACGACGAAGAGAAAAATGACGACTACGACAACGAAAGCAAATATGACGAATATTACGAGAATGACAAGGACCACGAAGATGATGACGACCACGCGATAAACCACTATGAAGAGGACTACAATAGCAACAACGACGATGACGAAGATCACGATGTAGAATTGTAGAGCACCAAATAAGTAGCAAGTTCTATCAGAGCTAGACAGGCCCTCTTTTCTAAGTTGTTTTTACTTTCGAGGAAACGGGAATTAAGATGAGTCATCCGGACGGTAAGCTACGTCATCGCTACGAAATATCCCCACCTGTCCAGCGATAAGGCAGCACAGAACTGTTGTTAAAGACTTCCTGCTACGTTTAGCTCGACATTTCCTATACATGAGCACTTAATGCCACGTGGAGCTTCGCCCACACCTAGTGCAGTGCTGACACGCTCGGATACCAGACCACAGTGTGACAACAATTCTAGTCCAATAAAGGTGCCAAGTAAACGACACATACTTTCCTATATAAAAATCTTGTGCATTAACTAGCGCCAGGAAGTTCATGCCCTAAAAATCTACTAAATATTTATGCAAGTAAGCCTTTAAAAAATCAGAATATGCTAATAAGTATGCACTAATACAATTCTATATTTCTTGATATCATTAATAAATACGTAAATAATGCGTTTCCAGTTCACTGTGAACTAAAGCAAGGAGATGCACTATCACCTTTACTTTTTAACTTTGATCTAGAGTATGCCATTAGCGTCCAGGATAACAAGAGAGGGTTTGGAATTGAACGGGTTACATCAGCTTCTTGTCTATGCGGATGACGTGAATATGTTAGGAGAAAATCCATAAACGATTAGGGAAAACACTGAAATTCTACTTGAAGCAAGTAAAGAGATAGGTCTGGAAGTAAATTCCGAAGACAAAGTATATGATTATGTCTCGTGACCGGAATATTGTACGAAGTGGAAATATAAAAATTGGAAATTTATCCTTTGAAGAGGTGGAAAAATTCAAATACCTGGGAGCAATAGTAGCAAATATAAATGATATTCAGGAGGAAATTAAACACAGAATAAATATGGGAAGTGCCTCTTATTATTCGGTCGAAAAGCTTTTATCATCCAGTCTGCTGTCAAAATATCTGAAAGTTATAATTTATAAAACAGTTATATTACCGGTTGTTCTTTATGGTTGTGAAACTTGGACTCTCACTTTGAGAGAGGAACATAGGTTAAGGGTGTTTGAGAATAAGGTTCTTAGGAAATTATTTGGGGCTAAGAGGGATGAAGTTACAGGAGAATGGAGAAAGTTACACAACACAGAACTGCACGCATTGTATTCTTCACCTGACATAATTAGGAACATTAAATCCAGACGTTTGAGATGGGCAGGGCATGTAGCAGGTATGGGGGAATCCAGAAATGCATATAGAGTGTTAGTTGGGAGGCCAGAGAGAAAAAGACCTTTGGGAAGGCCGAGACGTAAATAGAAAGATAATATTACAATGGATTTGAGGGAGGTGGGATATGATGGTAGGGACTGGATTCATCTTGCTCAGGATAGTGACCAATGACGGGCTTATGTGAGGGCGGCAATGAACCTCCGGGTTCCTTAAAAGCCAGTAAGTATAATAATAATAACAATAATAATAATAATAATAATAATAATCAATATGTAATAACATATACGTACGTCAAACTAAATGAGATTAAACTTACATTTATTGTTGAGAGCGGCACACTACTGTGCCGTGAGATTCATTAGGTGTTTCGCGAAATTTTCAATACTTTTCTGGTAAAAATAATTATAATAATTTCACTCAATCCCAGTTTTCAAAAATAGAATAGGATACTTTTATTTTGAAAATCCAAAAGATGACTTTTTATGCAACATAAAATCAGCTTTGATGAGCTTAAACGCAAAAATATGTCACAATAATATAAATATCATGAAATATTATGCATTTATAAAAAAAAAGCCAAAATATGCAAATATATGCAACATAAAATTTGGTTTGGTAAGCTTAAATGTTGACGATTCATGAAGCTAATTAGAATAATCAGCAATTAATTATAGCCAATAAAAATACATGAATTTCCAGGCCTCTAGCAACATCATGATATTTTCGTTTTATATTTCCTATAACAAAAGACGAAGAAAAGTTCTTGAGCTATGACAAGTCATTCTGACTCAACAAAGTCACTGTCAACATCAACCTCGTTGTCGACACTAGTGCCATCTAAATGATGCCAATAATTGACAGATTATATTAACGAGTTTTACAAATCTTAAGATATACTGAGAAGATAACAGCAAGCATATCCATTCATACATATGGTGTGGAGCTCAATTGTACGACCGAGGAGAGTGGGCCTACTTAATTGAGTGGCACATATCACGGCAGCAAACACTGCACTTTAGCTGAATTAAAATTCCTGTGGTGTTACAAGATCAATGCATTATATTTACTTTCCACTATTCTGACCCTGCATGACAAAACCTGTTGGAAGTGTCCTTCGTCGACATCAATCCAGGAGAGACAGCAACGCATCAAGTCTTGGTGTACTTGTCAAAGGACATCAGTGTGACCTGAATGTGTCCATATGCTGCCACAATTTGTGCTATAAGTGCTTCTCCGTATTCAGATAGCCTCAAGTTGTACGGTTTAATGTGTAAATTTTGATGGGAAAGATATTTCAGTATTTCAGAACATATTATTATTATTATTATTATTATTATTATTATTATTATTATTAATTGTTTTTGTAATTGATAGATTTTTTTAACGTTTTATACAGATATCGCATTTTCGTCGTGTCAAACGCACGTTTTTCCCATTTTATATTATAAATATTTATTTAAATACATATTTCTTACAATTATTACAATCAGAAAACCACAAAAATACATATTAAATGTAATAGAAACAAAGATACATTAAACAACTATTATATACATAAAACAATAATGAACATGTTAAATTTTTAAATACAGCAGAACCACAGTCTAGTATATACAGTCACGAAGCTTGAGTTGTGAGGGTGCTAGGAACAAGAGACTGTGCCGTACTATTTCGCATTGTCTGTAATGAGGCGCTATTAGCGATCCTAGTGGTTAGCAACTATCTATGCATGCATATTTACTACGTATTGAGCTTCGTGACTACATATATACAGTAAAACATAAATATAAATTAAAGATTTTATCCCCGTATCAGCAAACGCTCGTGGTCGGGAATTCAAACCCGCATTGTAGATAAGCAAGAAGAAGAAGACAAAATAAACAATTAATATAAGCTATAAAATAACACAGATTACAAAAACAGGGGGCTATTATGATAAAGAACAATCACAATTGAAAAAGTTCATAATAATTTCTTTAATTTTCAGTTTAAATTTAATAGTACTTATGTTAACTAAAACTGGGTACTGAGAAATTAATTTGTTGTGTAGTTTTAAGACATACAGCAGTTGAAGCCATGTTTCATACTAGCAGCCGTTGAACTTTTGGATTCTGTAAAATGAAATAACAGATTTCTTTTCGTATTATAATTATGCCAATATGTGTCGAAATTTTTCTTCTTCTTATGAAAAAAAGCGTTAATAATGTACATTTATATATCTCCTCTAATTTGAAAACGTTAAAATCCAAATAAAGAAGTTTAGTAGGGTAATCGATAGACATTTTTCGGACAAATTTTGATTATTTTCGTTTGTGGTAAATCCAGCGGCATTCTTTTGGATTTAGAAACATTGTCCCAACCAACAATGTCATAATGTATTACAGATTGCACCAAGGGTAAATAAATTAATCTGAAAATATTAATAGCGTGGGTAAGAACGAAGTACAAAAAATCTATATATACTATATATACTATTTGTCCTATCTAAGGTGCTGGTCAATTAGTGTTCCTAGATATTTAACGTTAATAGAATTGGTTAAACATGGACATTCACAATTTAGAGAAATTGTACAATTAAGATTGTGAATTTTAATATAAATATTATTATTATCATTATTATTATTATTATTATTATTATTATTATTATTATTATTATTATTATTATTTTACAATCGCACTACGTCTGTAAACTTAATTCATATACACCCTGTATTTGAAGGCGATTTCGTTATGAAAAAATGAATGTGGCGAAAACCGGATTGTCCCATGAAATGTTTGTGAAAACATCAAACATTAAAACTCCGCATCCTTTTCTACAACATTTTATAGCATTAGGTTTACACAACATTTTCAGTTTGTCATGAACCAGACACAATACGCTTATGATAAGCGGAGTACGATGCATTTTACTTGAGATTGTACCATATCTAATAATCTTTCGAACACAGCATCGATAGTGGTACTAACATTACTTATATGCACTGTTCTTCTTCTTCTTTTCCTTCTTCTTCTTCTTCTTCTTCTTCTTCTTCACTTCAGGAATTAGACATAAATTTTCGACACATGTTTTCAATCTGGAAAGGAAGTCTTTTAACACACTTGTCTCTGGTTGGTTGATCAACAAACCCTTTTATAATATTACTTACTTACTTACTGGCGTTTAAGGAACCCGGAGGTTCATTGCCGCCCACACATAAGCCCGCCATTGGTTCCTATCCTGAGAAAGATTAATCCAGTCTCTACCATCATATCCCACCTCCCTCAAATCCATTTCAATATTATCCTCCCATCTGCGTCTCGCCCTCCCTAAAGGTCTTTTTCCCTCCGGCCTCCCAACTAACTCTCTATATGCATTCTGGATTTGCTCTTACATGCTACATGCCCTGCCCATCTTAAACGTCTGGATTTTATGTTCCTAATTATGTCAGGTGAAGTATACAATGCGTGCAGCTCTGGGTTGTGTAACTTTCTCCATTCTCCTGTAACTTCATTCCTCTTAGCCCCAAATATTTTCCTAAGAACCTTATTCTCAAACACCCTTAATCTCTGTTCCTCTCTCAAAGTGAGAGTCCAAGTTTCACAACCATACAGAACAACAGGTAATATAACTGTTTTATAAATTCTGTCAGATTTTTTGACAGCAGACTAGATGACAAAAGCTTCTCCACCGAATAATAACAGGCATTTCCCATATTTATTCTGCGTTTAATTTCCTCCCGAGTATCATTTATATTTGTTACTGTTCCTCCAAGATATTTGAATTTTTCCACCTCTTGGAAGGATAAATCTCCAATTTTTATAGTTCCATTTCGTACAATATTCTGGTCACGAGACATAATCATATACTTAGTCTTTTCGGGATTTACTTCCAACCCTATCGCTTTACTTGCTTCAAGTAGAATTTTATGATAGCGATGAGATTTTTAATGTTAATGTTGTTGAGTGTTTCTGATACAATTTTATTGTTTTTTATGTCTCTGTTGTTTATTTTATATGCATTATTTGACTTTGTCAGTTGCACAAATTTGTGTTCACTGACTGTACGATACTCAATATACTTCCAATCTCGTATTTTAATATGAAAAGTTACGATACTCATATGGTAAACAACTATTAACTAATTACACTAATTACAGCAAAAAAGTCACCATCCATATATAATTTCTTATTTCCCCAATATTATTACCAACGCCCGTATAGAAATTTTTGAAACGCCCCAGATATGAACAGGACCCCTCTGTTTCTTGTTGAAGTTTCGAGACAGACTGTAGTCACAGTTGACAGACTTCGCCATTACGAATGCCCAGTATTATTAGCAGGAATGCAACCCGAGTCATTAAGTAAAATTGGGAACATTATATTAAAGTCTGTCCGGGTCTAATTAAACGCAGATCAGCTTCACAAGCCAGTAGGCATGTAAAGAACAGTCGTGGAGGAAGGTAAAGAAATGGGCACTCAAACACGAAGCGTCGTCCAGATAAGAGGAAGAGCTCGCATGTGACGTGATTTAATTTTTATGCCGCTTCGGACACTTTGGGCATTCCGATATTACGAGGAACAAATATATTCAGTCACTCACTTTATGTCCGAGTTGAAGAAAATGTTCGACAGCGAATAAAACTGGTTGCCCGGCTACAGAAACTCTTGCTAATGGCGTTCCTTGTCCCCTCTTTGATCTAGTAACGCGTTCTAGGCTATCAAATAAATAAAATGGCCATTTAGGAACCGAAAAGACAAGATATGGAAAGAGCATTTTAAATGGCCAATGTCGTCGTGTTTATTTAGGACCTATTAAAGCGGACACAACTTGTAATTCGCATTAGCAGACCCCCATCTTAAAAGGACAAGTTATATTCTAAAAAGCCGGGATGCCTTTCTGAGGGCAGTTGCGCGCATGAGCGACTTAAAACCGCGTCGTGACATGGGGCTTAACCTAGTTCATATTCTCACTAAAGGGTTAAATTTGTAATCGTGGTAGTTAACTGACAGAAAAATAGCTTATGATGAATGCGGACCTGGGTTTGAGTCCCGGCCACGGCGGAATAGTCTTTTGGGGTGGATAAAGCCAAGGTTTCTCAGGGTTTTTCTCCTGGTTCCCCCATTTCCTTCCATCATTCCACCGCCACTCTCCAACAGTATTCATTAACACCATTTCAGTAGCATTTACCCAAAACGGCGCTGAGTGTTGTAGTATTGTGACTGTCTGTATAAATCACTTTATTATCCAACAGAATTTATTTATTCCGAATTCCAAGTACTCCCACAGGGGAGTGTCTTGGGGCCCCTTCTATTCCTTGCTTTTGTAAATGATCTGCCAGTTAACATCTTGTCCAGGGTTCGATTATTCGCGGATGACTGTATCGCATATAGGGAAATAAAAAGCCATGATGATACTACTCCCCTTCAGAATGACCTCAATAGAATAAACGATTGGGCAATGGACAACAAAAAGGAAATAAATTCTCTAAAGAGCAAAGCCATTAACTTTACAAGAAAAAGAAATAAAATAATCGCATCGTATATGTTAGGGGGTGAAACCATTCCGGAAGTTAACAAATGTAAATACCTAGGAATAACATCTAGCAGCGATCTCGGCTGGGGGGAACACGTTACTGACACAGCGGGAAAGGCATGGAGGGCGTTACACTTTGTGATGAGAGTACTAAGGAAAGGCTCTGATAAATCCAAAGAGATTGCATATAAATCACTAGTTCGTCCAGTAATGGAATATGGTGCTGCATGTTGGGATCCTTGCAGATTAGAACATATTAAGACACTGGAAAAGATTAAAAAACGGACTCTCATGTGTTGTCGTAATAATTCACCATCAAAATGGGACACACTCGAGGACCAGAGAATGCGAATTCGATTATGCGTAATGTTCAAAACATACAGAGGTGAGCCTGCCTGGAGAGAAATAAAAAAATAGGTTGCAGCCGCCAAATTACTCTTCAAGGAACGACCACTCATATAAATTGAGGGAAAGAAGACAGAGGACGGACACTGGAAAGTTTTCTTTTCTCAATCGTACTATCAGGGACTGGAATGCTTTACCTGCAGACTTACTAAAAATGTATTTAAAAATAGGCTTAAGGACTTTACTAATAGACGGTAGTATATTATACACACTACTTAAAGGGTTTAATTGATATCTTGTTATTTGAAGTGTTCTATCAGTGAGGAAGTGTGTTGTGTCAGTGAAGTGTGTAGTGTCAGTGAAGTCTATTGTGTAAGTGAAGTGTGTTGGTGTCAGTGAAGTGGCTGTGCAAAGTATTTGAACAGTGAAATGGTTAGAAATCTTAGTGAAATCAGGTAGAATCAGTGCAGTGAGTGAGTTGACACCGAAGTAAGTGTAGTGCCGAAAGGTACTTGTGCAGGTATGAACCTGTCACACTCGTGGGTCTTAGTTCGAAATTAGGGTTAAGATACAAATTAGATCTACTTTAAATGTTATTTTAAGTAACCATGCTTCATTTAATTTAGGATGCTCCTTGTTATTATTATTATTATTATTATTATTATTATTATTATTATTATTAATTATTGTTTTTTATTAGTTGTGTTTATTATTAATTGTCATTATTGAGTGTAATTAGTTACCACTGCCACCGGGTATATAGCTACCCATTTGCAGTGTGAATAAATACATACATGCATACAAAAATGTCTTAAACAACATTCGAAAATTTCTCCCGCTAATGCTCCACTTCGATTATTGTGATTTCCTACTGACTGACCTCAATGTCAACCAGTCGCAAAGATTGCAACGTGTTCGTAATTCTTGTGTTCGCTTCGTCTGCGATGTCCATTGCGCTGACCACATTACCCCATCCTTCCAAATTCTAAACTGGCTACGGCTTAACGAACGTAGACATTTTCATTCCCTTGTTCTCTTTTTCAAAGTCCCTCACACCTCTACACCTACCTACCTCTCGTTTCAGTTACCTGTCATCATATCATAATCTCTTTACACGCACGCAAAATAGCTGCATACTAGCCATACCAACACATAAGACATCATCGTCTTCATCATCATACACAATCTCGCTATCGCGCTTGTGAAATATCCTATACAGTGACATCAGAGACTGTCGGAATTTAGTAGTGTTCAAAAACAAACTTATTAAGCATTTTCTCACTACGTAGAGTAGGTTTAATTTTTACTTAATTAAAAAATGTTCATTCTTCTTAACTTCTACAATAACCTGTCTAGCCATTATTAATTCAGTTAATCTTTTAGTACTTTGATTTTATTGTATTTGTGAATTTCATACTAATTGTAATTATAATTGTAAATGTAAACTTAATATTGTAGTTGTAATCCCCTGGTAGAGGGGAAGAGAAGGCTTGATGGCCTCATCTCTACCAGGTTAAATAAATAAATAAACAAATAAATAAATAAATAAATAAATAAATAAATAAATAAATAAATAAATAAATAAATAAATAATATTGGTCAAATATACAGGGTGTTTCCGAGGTGGTGTTACAAACTTTCAGGGATGATAGCGAAGGGCACATGTATCAATTTGAGATAAGGAACCCTGGTCCGGAAATGACCGAGTCAAAAGTTACAAATAGCTGAACGACTAGAGGTCAGCTTTCCACGCTGGTAACCCGGATTTGATTCCCTGCGAGTCTAACTGGAATTTGTACTGGGCAAAGACGATGTTTGGTGGTAAATTTTTACGGGGTACTTTCGTTTTCCTAATTCTACCATAGTTCCGTTAACTATTATCGTACGGTGTTACGTATTTCGCCTCCTATGATGCACCAAGGGCAACGCCTTCATGGCGGCTGAAAAAACTGTAAGCTTCGGGGCGTAACCTACTAGATGGGGACGCTATATGGATCGCATGTGGAGGCTAAGAGGAAGACCGAAAATAGGGAAGACTGGTTAATGCTGGGCTTGCAGTGAATGCTGTCCTTGAGCTGAAAACTGTGAATGAATGAATGAATGAATGAATGAATGAATGAATGAATTTTATTTTCTTCGTTTGAACATAAAACTCAAAAAATTTCATAATGGCAAAAATAATATTTTATTTAATTAATACGATTTAATTGCGTAATAATGTAACAGAAGGTTACAAAAAGTAGTCATAGGACTAATGTCATCGTCTATTTAAACCTCACCCTCTCGTGGAGTAATCTGTTTTCAAAAAAAGAGGCTATTGCATGAGTCACAGCGAGATAACTGTTCCATCAGAAATTAAAGAAATACCATTTCAAAGCCGTTCATAGAGCCTAAGGTTGCAATTCCAACACTACACTGAGTCAGGCTAGAAACCTGTCCTATGGATAACTAATTACTTCGACTGATGCATAAGTTCGCAGTATTTTAATAATAAATCCAAAATTAGTTACTATACATACTGTAAAATAATCAATAATGCATATTTCTGCATTGTTAATGACTAAATCCCAAAGTTCTAGTACTTTCTCGAATTCAGAGTAGAAGATATCCGTTTGGAGAGGAGAGGAGAGGAGAGGAGAGAAGAGAAGAGAAGAGAAGAGAAGAGAAGAGAAGAGAAGAGAAGAGAAGAGAAGAGAAGAGAAGAGAAGAGAAGAGAAGAGAAGAGAAGAGAAGAGAAGTTTTTCGATTTCACAGTTGAAGATACTCGGCGGTTTGAAGAGAAGAGAAGAGAAGAGAAGAGAAGAGAAGAGAAGAGAAGAGAAGAGAAGAGAAGAGAAGAGAAGAGAAGAGAAGAGAAGAGAAGAGAAGAGAAGAGAAGAGAAGTTTTATTCTAAGTTAGATACCGGTGTGAGTCGCCCAATTCTGAGTGGCGTAGTGCAGAGGGAAGTCTGTTATTGTAGTTACAATCCAATTGAAAGTTCATGTAGGCTAGTGATAATGGTGTGCAATTTTTGCGCCCTACGTGATACTTCCGCTGTACACAGGTCTTACCGTGGGACGTGGCGCTCACACCTGGCCGGACATAAGACGTTTGTAACGCCCGAAGACGCGCGAGGTTCGAATTAAAAGCTCGTTGCACTGTGATGTATGACTTCCTGGTTCCCACCCAGCGATATGCGGGCTTGCGATTCAGTTCCAAGGATATATCCACAGGTTAGGACCTGCTTGCTATCTGTTTAAAACTGTATACGACAGTGGGGTTCAATGTCGAAATAGTGACTGAGCGTTAACGCTCTGGTCTTCCATCTAGGAAGACCGGGTTCGATTTTCGATGGAAATTTGTTGCTGGACAAAGCAGACAATGCAGAGGGTTTTTCTTAAGATAGTCCCTTATTAATTTTTCATTCCACTAACACTCTCTACACCCCCCTCATTCTATATATTATCTCTAATACTTAAAAAAAAAGTTGGGGGGGGGTGAAGTCTTGGAAGTAGTACGATCTCCGATGCTTTAAGGGCTTAGGGACCCGGACCCCAAAGTTTATCAGGTAAGCTACTCGTGTGGGGATGGGCTTAGCTTTGTGTGAGCTATGTCCGTCAACAATAGATTCGGGAATTCCACAAAGGTCACCCGGAAAAACAATCGAATATTCATTAATTTTATTCATAGTGTTCTGATAAGCAGGTTTTTCACTGCAAACCCAGCAATCTTTCCTATTTTTTGCCTTCCTCTTTGTCTCCGTATATGATCCATATATTTTAATGTCGTCTATTATCTGATATCTTCTTCTTCCCCGAACTCTTCTCCCGTTCACCATTCCTTCCAGTGCATCCTACAGTAGGCAGTTTCTTCTAAGCCAGTAACCTAATCAATTCCTTTTTTTCTTTCTGATCAGCTTCAACATTATTCTTTCTTCACCCACTCTTTCTAACACAGCTTCGTTTCTTATTCTATCTGTCCATTTCACACGTCAGTTCTTCTCCATATTCATATTTCAAACTCTTCTACACCTTTACCAGTTGTATTTCACAAAATATCAATTGTATTTCAGATTAGTCAATTCAATTTCAGATAGTATCAATAATATTTCAGATTTGTCACATGTATTTCAGAAACTATAATTTGTATTTCAGAAGTTACGGTTGGCATCTTATTCTCCAATGTTAAGTCCAATCGAGATCATTTGGTGTAAAGTGAAGATGTACATAAAAACCTATCTTGGAATTTCGACGTCATAGCTCCTGGTGTTGTAGGCTATTTTATCTACTGTAGAGAGTAAAATTGATGAAGCAACACACATAATATTGTTGGTGGTGATTGTGCTCATGCAGTACAACACAGTACAATTCATCAAGCTGCAGCTTTAGCTATGGAGAATATGCCTGTCGGACGCTAAAATGCAATCAAGTTGAGGATTTTTTAAATCCATTTTTCATTTTTCTAAATATACTAGTGGCTTGTGCAGCAAATGCTGCTGCAAACTAAGTTCGTTAGACGATCAAAAAAATATTTTTCAGATTTATTTTCAATGAAGGATACTTGTCTTTTTGATAGTTATTTGCTTCCATAATAATGAAACATACTCCCTCTGAATGGATTTTTTTTAGGCCAAATACTTTTCTTGAACGTATCCAACTTCAGTTTTTGAGTTTCAACGCGAAAACGCAAGTATCAATGTCAGGACGATAGCAGTAGCTATTTCAGGTCATTGTGGATTGTAGGCAAAAGTTAAAAAAATGTCAGGTTTGCTAAACTTTCGAACAATAGCATTTTCGCATAGCTGCTGCATGTAGAACTTGAAATGTAGAGCGTAAAATCATTTTATCCTATTAAGAGATCTTGCTGAAATGATCTGGAGACTACAAAATTTTCTAGGCCTCTTATTTTATCAGTAAGTAATACCTTTTGATCTTTCCTTAAGAACTGTAATTTTTGCGCTCTCTCGAGCCAATACTGAAGACAATGACACATATCAATATCTATACTACACCGCCATTAAGTATATGAAAAAGATCCAACCCACTGGGTTAATAAGTATAAAAATATTTGATTTTTAATAACAATATTATTATCTTACTTAAGTTTTGTAGTTATATATAGCAGCCACTCAGTAAATTATAGAAATGAAGATCTAAATTAAGATATTCTCTACATTTACTTACATAACCTCAAAACGTTTCACGTTCATGTCATCAATATAGCATCAATATTATATACAATTAATGAAAAATAGACGCATCATGATATTAACTATAATAATATTTAATTTCTAATGGTAACAATGTCATCAAACCACCTCAAGTTTCGTAGATTTGAATATCCAATACACAGCTGTACTCAGAAAATTATACACTGCAGAATCAGTTTTTAATAACAAATTGAATTGAGCTCTAAATATGTCGGCAATCCTGCAGGTCATGGCCTTCGTGTAACAGCCTATTGTTTATTGTAGTGTGTGTTTTGTTCTGAAATTCAATCAAGTCGGCCGTGATTCGATAAAATTAGTTCTCAAAACTGACAACAGATGGATTTTGGAAAACAGGAAAATGATGTAGGAAAATTGACATTTCACTGAAAACTACTACTTTTCCGAAAAACTTTGGGTTCCAAGCTTCAAAATGAGTGGCCATTTATTAAAATCCGTTCACCCGTTTTCCCGTAATTTCCATTACCAGTTCAAATTATATATATAGATGTTAAAATCTCAAGTAGGCCTACATTTGTTATTTTGTGAAATAAAAGTGACTATGTAATCTTAAATGCATTGCTTATTTTCTGAAATACAATTGTCAAATCTGAAATACATTTGATACCATCTGAAATACAATTGACAAATCTGAAATACATTAGATACCATCTGAAATACAATTGACAAGTCTGAAATACATTTGATACCATCTGAAATACAATTGACAAACCTGAAATACATTTGATACCATCTGAAATACAATTGACAAATCTGAAATACATTAGATAATTTCTGAAATACGATTGATATTTTCTGAAATACAACTGGGAAAGGTGTAGTCGTTTCTATTCACTTCGTCGTAATGTCCAGATTTCTGCCCCATACAATTCAACTTTCCATACAAAACACTTAACTAGTCTCTTCCTTAGTTTTTTTTTTCAAAAGTCCGCACAAGATGCTCCTTTTTCTGTTAAAAGCTTCCTTGGCCAATGCTATCTTCATTTTGATTTCCTGGCAGCAGCTCATGTTACTGCTTATAGTACACCCCAAGTACGTGGAGTTGTCCACTTGCTCTACTGCTCTACTTCGCGCGTTTACCTTCTTTATTTTTCTTCCTATGACTATGGCTTCGTCTTGTTAGCATTTATATTCATTCCATAATGCTCACAGCTATCATTTAGCTCCAGTAGCATATCTCCTTTTCTGCTAACAATGCTATATCATCAGAAAATCTTATGCACTTTATTTTTCTCCCTCCCATGTTCTGAAAACAGTTCTTCACTAAATCCTTCAAGTAGATGTTTTTTAGTAGGTTATTTTACGACACTTTATCAACATCTTAGGTTATTTAGCGTCTGAATGAGATGAAGGTGATAATGCCGGTGAAATGATTCCGGGGTCCAGCACCGAAAGTTACCCAGCATTTGCTCATATTGGGTTGAGGAAAAACCCCGGAAAAAACCTCAACCAGGTAACTTGCCCCAAACGGGAATCGAACCCGGGCCACCTGGTTTCGCGGCCAGACGCGCTGACCGTTACTCCACAGGTGTGGACAAGAAGTAGATGCTGAACAGTGTAGGTGATAAGGGGCATTTTTGACGTAGGCCTACTCCTCTCCCTATTTCACTTCCTTCTAACAGTGGTGACATGTCTGGTTGTAAATCGAGAGATCCTAGGTTTAACACTCAGTATTATTGTTTGCGGGAAAAACTTGGAACGGCATTTTACAGAAGAGTGTATTGAAGGGCCAGAGTCCAATGCTATTAGGTGCGGTGTCTTAATTTCTTCGGCGTATAGTTACATCATTTGAGTAATTTTTATGCTCGACCATGCCGAAATGTAGTAATTATACACCTGGTAGCAGTCCTTTAATGCATGTCATTAAAGTACACCTACTCATTAAAGTACAGGTGTTCAGCCAATGACAACTCAGCTTACAGGTGTTCAGCCAATGACAACTCAGCTTACAGTCAAAAGTCAGCTTTGTACTGTTATAAAACCGTAAGTATAGATTATTCTCGGATATGCAATCGAAAGAGAATTAGCGATATTATGAAACTCGCTTGCGCTCGTTTCATAAAGAACCATACTTGCGTCTTAGTTACTATCATTATAGGCTCGTTGCATAATGTACTATTATAATACTGTATTTTACTGGTAGTTTCCTCATATGTAGGGCCTATCAGAAATGAAATTTTGTTAAAAGTGTGGCTTTGGACTATCTCATCCTCACCCCTTCATATAGGAGTTCCAAAATAGACTGTATTACTGTCTAGCTAACAAATGAGCACATTTTGAACATTCAATCCAAAAAATTGTGTTTTCATCCTAAAACCATCTGACAATAACAACAATCCAGCAGGTTGTCAGGTAACGATAGAAAACAAAATATGTGATACAAGTGAATGATATATATATATATGTATATATAATTAATTGCATATCTATATATAATATGAATTGGTAATGGAAATTACGGGTAAACGGCTGAACGGATTTTAATAAATGACCCGTCATTTTGAAGCATGGAACGCAAAATTTTTCAGAAAAATAGTAGTTTTCAGTGAAATATCAGTTTTCCTACATAATTTTCCTATTTTCCAAAATCCATCTGTCGTCAGTTTTCAGAAATAATGTCTTTTAGAGAATAAAACAAAACACAACCACACTACAATAAACAATATCACACGAAGGCTACGACATATTTAGAGTTCAGATGGCTCAGATTCTCTGACATCATAATACCAATATGTCGATCTTCATTTGTGTAACTTTTTCAGAATATTTCTGTAATATTGGTTATTAAAAACTTCAAGATTTACTAAAAAAAATTACAGGTCAGATACTAACTGTTAAAATATTAAAATCCTTTATGTTAATTCATTGTTATTACACCAAGGTTCCTTGTTTGTTCACTTTCACATGTCGGAGCACTTTGCCATGATCGAATGTGGTGCGTAATATATCTCAGTGTAAGTTAATAACATTTTAAGTAATTGAATAACTGCATTTAACAAAATAATACGTCAAGATAACCCCAGTGTTCCACCAAACGATGGATAATTGCAGCAGAAAATCAAAACAGATTTTAAATGTTAGTAATAAGTGTGTGTTTTTAATTATCTACATATAGATTGTTTTATATGTGATATGAGATCATCAAGGGTACACATTATATGTTTCATTCACACAGTTCATTTGAATCTATTTGAATATGTAATTAGGCAAATTTTCATACATTTGAAAATGGCACATTAGTGCCGAAAACATTTATGTTATAATCAATTATAAGATAAGTATAGACGGTATATTTCGATTTTAACATTGTATTAATACTTGCTTATCGGATAAACCATACAACATGAAATTAAATTCACTTGGTTTTATTTAAATTATATTTAGCCTAATTGATGTAAATAATTATTTAGACTGGGAAGTTTTGAAATGAGAGCCTAATAAAATTACCACAAGAATCATAATCTTGGAGAAAGTATAATGTGCAGCAGACAAACTCTTCCGAAAGGACAGTTTCCTTGACTCCAAGCGAGCTGACGCAACATGGCAGGCAGTTAGTGGAGAGAGAGGACCATCATAAAATGACTGAACTCGTAGTCTCTCATTTTTGACGGGTGGAGACAATTAACCTTTCACGGCGCGGCCGGCATATCAATGAGGGAGGACATAAAATGCAGCCAGAGCCAAATACTGCAATCAGGGCGAACTGTAAATACGTCATTGCATTTGCGTTTATAGACCTGCCGGCCCGAGTCCATCAGGCTGGCTCCTATGCCACGGTAGCCGAAAGAATTAAAAAAATCCTATTGGTTTTATTTTTAAAACTGTTTTACATGAGGTCTAATGGAAATTTCGTGTCCTAGAGTTGTAGCTTTTTTCCCTATGGGTATTTTAAACGACCCTGTATTGATGATGGCGGGCCCGGTTATTACGGGAAATTAGTTTTAATTGTGAACCTGGTATAGTATGTTACGCAAATTGGTGTCGAGCGACGATTTATGAAAGCCGGTTTCTATGATTACTAATGAGTGATGATTGTCTGGTGATATGTGGACTACAACGTGCAGACTTTATATTGTCGCTTAAGGCTCTGAGATAACTAAATTAAAAAAAAAGACTGTTGTCAGCCCACCTCCAATGTCTGGAAGTGTCTCGTAAATTTGGGAGGCCGGAAATGATGTCAAGACAGGAAATACTATCACAACCGTACCTAAATTAGTAACTGTGACAACAAACAAACATTAGTTAATCAATCAATTTATTATTAAAACAGTCAATAATTTAGTCATTCAACCAACAGAAAAATTAATAGAAAAGGTGTTTCAAACTGTCACTCAAAAAATAGATAACTTGTTCAAGCAAATATCAAATTGTTTGATTGATTTATTTATTTACTTATTTATTTATTTATTTATTTATTTATTTATTTATTTATTTATTTAATCTGACAGGATTAAGGCCATAAGGCCTTCTCTTCCATCCTACCAGATAGCACATATAAATACAAAAAAGAAATACAAACACTGATGAAAATAATACAAATTAAGTTAAAGCTCTATAGAGGATCAACAGACTCAAAAGAACACTATAGAGCTCTCATCGAGCTAATACAAGAAAAAAGAAAGAAAACAGATAGCAATGATGATAGTGATAACTGATAATAATAATAATAATAATAATAATAATAATAATAATAATAATAATAATAAATACATTACATATTAATTGTCAATTTTACAACAGCATAGTTACAATATTTACTATATATCATGGGTTAAGGCGAAGTTGCGCAACCTGACAGGTGTTCAACAAGCAATTCCATGAACTAGAATGTGATTTTTTAATTTAAATTTGAATTTTCATATTGTCCGACAGTCTCTGACATGGTCAGGGAGAGAATTCCAGAGGCGTGGAATAGATATGCTGAAAGATGATGAGTAGAAGGATGTTCTGTGCAGAGGAATAGAGAGAAGGTACATGTTCCGGGTTCGAGGTAGTGAAAGGTAAACAAAACGAGATGCTAGGTAAGAGGGTGTGGAGATATGGATGATTTTAAATAGTAATAAGAGAGAGTTGAAGAATCTTCTTTCTTTATGTGGACTCCAAGACAACAATTCTAGTGACGGTGTTACATGATCGAATTTTCTTATGTTACAAACGAAACGAACGCAGATATTGTGAAAACGTGTATGGGCAAGCAACCACACTAACAAAAAAATCTGTTTACTAATCTACCAACGATCCGACAGATAAATCAATTTGTTCCTCAACAGATCCATCGATATATCGCCCAATTGTTCTATTGATAAAGCTATCAATTTTTTCACAGACCAATTAATTTAATGTATGAATGTAACAAAGAATTCATTAACAAAACAAATCTATAATATAAGAAATAGATCTATCAATGTAACAAATGGGTGCCAATATTACAATGTGACAATCACACTACGAGCGCAGGAATCGCTTTATCAACGTTATGATCATATTATCAACGTTATCTATTTGGGACATTTATTAGGACTATTTCGTGAAAAAAATAAAAATGTAAATAATATATCCCCAAAAGTTCGTTCACATAATGTTAATAATTGTATATTTATGAATACTTAACCTATTCAGACATTGTGAAGTCGAAATACTCGTAGATGAATATCGATTACTGCAATAAAGAAATTTGATGTTATTATTCAGTAATGCTAATTGAGAAAAGCGAAATACAGGTTTAAAAATGTTAATTACATGTACTGCGCTTTTCTCTTGTTATTATAACAGAAATACGTTTTCATTATCTGCTGAAATCATAATTTAATTTCAACATTTTACAGTATAATTACAAATAACCTGATTAATACATTAATTAAATGAACAATTGTTATGAAGGAGTGTCATTTTCTTTAGATACAGTGGACATGGAATTAGAAGATGAAGATGTAGATGTGGAAGTAGGATTTCGTACTTTATTTAATGTAATGGATTCCTGCTCATCGATTTACGTGGTAACAGTTGGCGACACTGACTAAACACAAGAACGACCATGCGATAAATTAATAGTGATAAATCGAGCTGCAGAAATTATCGCGATGTATGACTGTGATTGATTTTACTTCATTGGTCAAAAATGAAATGATGTCATATAAACGAAATAGTCAAATTAAATTACAGATCAAAAATTTTGCTTGTTCTCGACTGTTTTTTTTTTCTTTTTTTTTTTTGAACTCGTGAGTATAGTGTGAAAATTCTAACTTTTAGCAGTTGAGATAAAGGAGATACGGAGGGTTTCGTAAGAGAAATTTGGGTCCCAAAGAGAAAAAAATTCCCTGAAGAGTACTGCGTGTGCATTGTTACTGTGGAAGTTATTCTCGAAACGGGCTGTAGCCTCCCACACGGTATATATCATACCTCGCATTCATTATATAGTGGGTTTAATTTGATTATAGTGTCGAAAGTTTACTGTGTATTAAAAATGTTTGCAGTGGAGCGGATGTACAATTTATATGGCGGTGCAGTTGATAGTACAGGCAATTAGAAGTATTCTAAATTCGGCGCTTTTTCAAACTCGTTATCATTCACATATTATTTCACTCTAAAAGTTTGGCGCATCGTAAATTATTTTGTGTTCGTTAAGAGAAAATTTAGTTAATATATGAGTACTTGTTTTATAATAATTACAGTACAAAGTAATTTACTATTACCAAGTTTAAAAAAAGCTTCTGTTAGCCGTCATACATACATACATACATACATACATACATACATACATACATACATACATACATACATACATACAACAAAGAGTGCAGAGACTCATAAATATAAAAATAGCAAAGGCCTTTCGAACTACGTCATCCGAAGCACTATGCATCCTAACAAAAAACACACCCGTAGGTATAGAAATTCAGAAGCTGGCGACAGCATATGAAAGAACGAAAAGGATCCACGAGGGAATTAAAATTAACACAGTAGAGCATTACACAACATGGCCGCATCCAGCAGATAAAATCCTGATTAAAGAAAAATCAAGTCATCAAACTTACAAAGTAGACATCTACACCGATGGCAGCAAGGGAGACTCGGGAGTTGGCTCAGGTGTCGCAATATTCATTGATCAAGAATTAGTCCATCAGCTGCAATATAAACTCCACAGGCGGTGCTCGAACAACCAAGCGGAACAGTACGCCATTCTCAAAGCCCTAGAACAGCTCGAATTACTCCAACAACTGCAAGATGTTCGAAAATCAGCAGCCATTCATACCGACAGCAGAATCACACTCGATTCGTTACGAAATTTCGATAACCATCACCACTTGATAGAACAAATTAGAAAACAGATAAGAAAGCTGGAAACATTAAACTGGACTATTCACTTCGCATGGGTCAAGGCACATGTTGGACTTGCGGGGAACGAGCTGGCCGACCACTTGGCAAAGCAGGCAGCAAGCAACAACGAGTTACCAGTGAGCTTCGACAGGATACCAGTCAGCGACATCATGCGGGAACTTCAAGAAGAAAGTGTGGTTAAGTGGGAAAGTGAGTGGCAAAACACGATAAATGGTGCAGTGACAAAATCGTTTTTCCCCAGTGTAAAAGAGAGGTTACGCGTTAATATTCCACTTAATGGAAAGGTCACAACTTTTCTAACTGGACATGGAAAAACCGGTGCTTACTTATATAGATTCAAGCTGAGGGACAACCCGTCGTGTGCGTGTGGAGCAGAGGAACAGACCGTCGACCACCTCCTTTTCGAGTGCCCGAAATTGGACAAAGAAAGACTAGCGTTCCAGCGGGAAATGTTAAGGAAAACTGGCAAGTGGACTTTCACAAAGCTTAAAATAATGCAAGAACATGTGCATACATTCATAAATTATGTCAATGTTATAAATTTAGACGAGTAAACTTAGGATAATTTAATCTAGGATAGATAAGAGTAGGCAATAGATATAATGAAAGACTCAAATTTTCACAACAGAATAACAGATCTACATACGCCTAGAGAGTGACAGAAACGAGACATAATGTGTTATATTGCAAACATACAGGTAGCAAGGCATGTAGTATTACCTTTATTGTAATGGGACATGCCGTTCAACAAATATTAAAAAAAAAAAAGACATACATACATACATACATACATACATACATACATACATACATACATACATACATACATACATACATAGGGGCTGCCAGACAATAACCACTTTCAAGAAAAGGCTAAATGATTTCTTACGGGAGCAGTCAAATTGAAGTTATAATCGTGATCGAGTTTAATAATTTAATTTAATTTAGGTATGACTATCATTACTATTATTATTATTATTATTATTATTATTATTATTATTATTATTACTATTATTATTATTACATAATTATTTTATTGGTGTTGTGAAGATGAAAAGAATTGTCATTGTATTAAATTAATTATGTATTATATTGTCTTGTATTGTAGTATTGTATTGCTTTGAATTGTATTGTATTATATTGTATTAATTAATGTTATATTCACAGCATTGTAGTAATTTTCTATCATACTGGTTGAGTGGAAGAGAAGGCCGAATGGCCTTAACTCTGCCAGTTAAAATAAACCATTATTATTATTATTATTATTATTATTATTATTATTATTATTATTATTATATTATTACTACATACATACATACATACATACATACATACATATAGTCCACACCTGTGAAGTAACGATCAGCGCGTCTGACCGCGAAACCAGGTGGCCCGGGTTCGAATCCCGGTGAAGGCAAGTTACCTGGTTGAGGTTTTTCCGGAGTTTTCCCTCAACCCAATACGAGCAAATGCTGGGTAACTTTCGGTTGCTGGACCCCGGACTCATTTCACCGGCATTATCACCTTCATATCATTCAGACGCTAAATAACCTAGATGTTGATACAGCGTCGTAAAATAACCCAATAAAATAAAATTACATACATACATACATACATACACACATACATACACGGATTATTATTATAAGGCCGAAAGGAGCTTCTCGCCTCAGTTCACTGCAAGTTCTGTCCCGGGCATCACCTACGAATACCGTACTTATTTGTATAATTACCTTTGTTCTTCTAAAAATTCGGAAGCGAAAAATAGAGGAAGAGGAAATTATGAGAGGAACACAAAATATCAAGAATAATCTGGCCGTAAATAACATCAAAATAACAAAACCAAAGTTTAATAATAAATAGCCACAAAGTTAGGACTATAACTTACTTGAAATTAGAGTAATTATGAACAATTTTGTGACTTTTCTTTGAACCGCTGTATGTCAGTTCTAATGCAGGTAGCCTAACCTTGACTAATTTCAGATCATGGAGTTTGTGCGTAAAATATTCGTATCAAAAATAATTTGAGAACTACGTAAAGGAAAAAAAGCACAGGGTCAAGTAGGGCTGTTATGATACAAAAAATCAAACCTTTGCTGTAATTTTTGTATCAAAGTATATACAAATTTGAAAAATGTAATTCATGTGCTATTTACACATATATGAAGGATTTGCAGGTCAATTTATATTTTATTTGCAATAATGGATAAAATTAAAAGAAAACCAGTGTATTATTCGTTGCTTACGAGATTATACAAGCTGGCGCATAGCGCTTGAAATACGGGTCTGAAGTGGTTGCCTCGTAATGCCAATTCCGCCGCTCGGAGCGCTGTTCTATACTAAATATTCATAGCAAAACACTTAAATGATATTGACATTTGGGACATTTAAAGGACTCACCATTGCTTATTAAATGCTTCGTACAATATTTTATGGACAATAGACGTAATTTCCAAACTTCTACGTCTCAATATTATATTACAATAAAAGGCTGCCATTCTTGATATTAAAAGATATTACATATTACAAACTAAAGTACTACCTTTCTGTTATTCAATTCATACACCGTACCTTTTCGGAAATAATGAAAGAAACTTAATATATTGCAAATATCACATTTTCAGTATCTGGGATGCTACATAAGCTATGAGAAAGATAAAGATTTGTATATCAAACTGTCAAAATTCCAGGCTATAAAAGGGACCATCAAAAGGACTCTAGGAAGAAAAACGAGAAAAGAAACAAAATTAAAACTTTATAAAATATTATCAATACCAACACTCCTTTATGGAAGCGAGACATGGATAATGGGCGCAGAAAATAAAAGAAAAGTACAGACTGCCGAAATGAAATTCCTACGATATGTAAATGGAAGTAATATCATGGACAAAATACAGAATGTAGAAATAAGGAAAAATTTGCACATAGAGAGTATGGAAGAAAAAATCCATGATTATAAACATAAATAGAACATCTACTCAGAATGGATGATAGCAGATTGCCTAAGTTAGCCTTAAATTACAATCCTAGAGGCAAACGTGAGGTGGGAAGACCCTGGAAGAGATGGACACCCTGCTGAGACATCGCCGGAACAGGCCGAAATGGCCTTATCCATGACGTTGATGATGATGATGATGATGACTTAATATATTTTACATGAACACTTTTCACGTATTCATTTATTATTATTATTATTATTATTATTATTATTATTATTATTATTATTCCAATGAATTAAGTACTGTATTATCTTCCATTTCCATGACTTCATAATTTAATCATTTGTAAGTAGGTCTAACTTATCCCTTTCTTTTTTAAAAATATATTGACGTTGAAGTGTTATGATTTTTACTGAAGCAAACCGCAGTCACAATACATGATTAGTACAAATGTGCGATTTTTCTTGCACACCTTGCAGCGGTGAAATAAATATCTACTAGGCCTGCTGATGAACCTGTTACTTACAAATGGCTTTTAAGGAACCCGCAGGTTCATTGCGCCCTCACATAAGCCCGCCACCATCGGTCCCTATCCTGTGCAAGATTAATCCAGTAGTGGGTAGTAATAGCAAATGCTATGATATTTTACTGTGTGTAAACAGTTTTTTAATTAGGAGCTAGAATTAAATTAATTAGGAAGTTAGACTGCAATATATGCGATTAGAAATGGTTTTCGAATTTGACCATTTCCCAAAACATAAACAAATATCTCAGGGACAATATTTTTTAGAATTTGCCGATCATAGGCACATGCGCATCTGCTCTCCCCGATCCCCATTTCATTTTTAGTAATGTCTGAATCTCGCTCCCCTGAGCTGTTTTCTGTCGTCACTCATGACATGTCAATTTAATGAAAACATAAAGTAAAATTTTCGGTACACCATGCAGTGATAATTGTACTTTATCACAACGAATAATTGTAATATTTATTTATTTATTTATTTATTTATTACTCGTAATGTAATAATATTTGATTTGGCTTGGAGGATGAGGGGAGTACGTTAGACTAAACTCGGCATGCTCAACATTAAAATCGCATTGCTGCGTATGTTGTATCCTAAATAATGCAAATCGTATATGTGTCAATATTCAGCAGTAATAATTAACCATTGTCATGGAATATTTCGCCACTATAAATGATGATGGTAAATCATACTCTTTTCCTCGAATAACGCTACTGATTGCCTTAAGGCAAGACAAGCTAAGAACTATATTAATTTGATGTTGATGATGATGATGATGATGATGATGATAATGATGATGATGATAATAATAATGATGATAATAATAATAATAATAATAACAATAATAATAATAATGTCTGAAAGTAGCAGAAACCGGTAGTTCACTTTCAGCAATTATAACAAATTAGAGGGAACGAAATCTGAAGGAAAAACACGTAACTGAAAACAATCAACTTGCCAAAGTAAATTAACCATATGAACGATGTAGTTTGGAAGCAAAACTTTAATTCAACAAATTCAGACTTTCGGGAAACAAAATTGTAAATTCCATTAAATTACGCTGAAAATCTGCATACTGATATTTAACAAGTCATCAATAAATCTCAAAATAGGACTGTAATATGCTTGGTATATTTATAATTTTCGTACTCGATCAATAATGCACAATCAATCAAGCTATTTTCACGATACACAATACTTAGTAATAGAACTATTCATCATTGCTTAGCACAGCGAGGCGAACCTAGCGGCGGAAATTGTCATGACTCACAGAGACCTACTCTCGATCGTGCTATGCGCCAGCTTGTACAATCTCGTAAGCAACGGTATCATTATAGCCTTCTGGTTGGCTATTGCTATTTTGATACAGTGCTATAAATCTGGCCATATTCTACAGAGCAATGAAGTAAGGCTATTGTGATACATACAGATAATTAATGTATCATCTGTAAAAGTTTGGCTGAAATCACATTAAAATTGATTAAGTTTTAGTACCTTCTGTAATGACCTCTTTTTCCAATTAAAATTTATACAATTTTCTGAAACCTTAACATCTTACTGTCAATTGTAGAAAATTTTTGTCTAATCTGAATAACTGAAAAGCAGCTGAAATATCTGTGTGGTTGTTATGACATAATATTTCCACCTGAGACAACATAAAACTAATAAAAGACAGAAAATATAACCAATTACTATAAAAAAATCTTTTCTTTGTCGGAATTCAATCTTCGGTCCGCTGAAATGTTATTTTGAGAAACATACAAGTTATGAGCAGTGTATGATGTGAGTGGTAACATAGGATCTCTGGTAAATATGTAAAGTCTGTAAATTAATTCGTAATACAGTACAAGAATCGTGTAGCATAATGAAATTTCTTCAATGTACGGGTCAGGAAATTAGTAACTTGGATAAGATCAGTTGTTTCTTAAAACTAGAATGATATCCTTGTTACGTTTCTTTCAATTAAATTAGTATGCGACTAGTATTCTATTCAATATCAGTTTATCATTATACGATAAGAGAGAGAACATTACAGCGACTATTTGGTAAAATCCGTTTTGTTCTATGAGACCAGAGCGGAAGGTGAAAACGCAAAGTCAATATTATTTTTCCCACACAGGAAATTTCATGCTAATGAACGCCTTGCATGTAGAACATATAGGACTAGATTATTTTACAGTCGGTAGTGGTATACTGAAGAACTAAAGTGCAATTTTAAAGCTATGGGGAGTGCCTTCGAACATGAATGGTTCTCCGTTATCAATTTAATTTCCTGTAAAACACGCGAAATGGAGTTTGATCCCAGACCTTAACTGGAGTGTTGTTCAGGATGGACAGGATCTGAGTGTGCAAATACTGTATCGTTCCACCAAGTCAGTTTCGCTTCATGGTGTTACGAAGATGATGATTAATATATGCTCATTATACAGGATGGAAGTGAAATAACCTGCAGATTTTCAGAGCGAATAGCTCATGTTGTATGTAACAAAAAAGTGTAATACCATATTGATGGAAAGATAATAGTTTTCTCAGAAAATAATGTCTTTTCCCAAATGTTTAACAACCTATTATTCGGTAACTATTGGGAGTAGGATCGTGAATTTGTCCATATCGAAAAAAATATTTATAATAAAAATAATTTATCCCTCTGGCGTATTCCAATAGCGTGAACAGTTTTCATGTAAATGTAATTTAAAACCACTAATTTTAAGCCACTAACATTGTAGCCAGAAAGGGAGATTGGAGGTAGTTCACTAAGGCAGACAGACTTCAGTTCGTTGACCTCTTGCATCTGTATTACGAGAAGAAAACAAATATGCTAGTGGCAATGCTGCCAGACTGCTGAAACTTCCAACTCAATTTTCTAATTAACCTGCATTTAATCAGAAAACATAATACATGTTTTCTATTCATTCAAGTGTATCATATCGTCTCTTTCAAACTGTAGGATTATTTCAATTCCACCCTTTATTTGGGGTTCAGATCCATAGTGGGCCAAGCGCCATTTATTATAAACGGAGAAAGGAAAGGTTAAAGTTAACTGAATACCATAGTTTAATGAAGATTGACATATCATTTAGTTTTAATGTGCATGCTTCATATTAATTGCTATATGTTTCATTGAATTATGGTAATCACTTAATTTTAACCCTTATTTTCTGCGTTTTTAATATATGGCGCTTGGCCCACTATGGCTCTGAACCCTTCATTTAGCTTCGAACCTTCGTTTAAAAAGGAAAGCGGTTACTATGTAAAAGAATATGCTGTTTGGTAAATATTTACATGTTTGGTACACTATACAGAGTGTTTCAAAAAGATTGCAAAGAAAACTTTGTGGGATGGTAGGACAGGGCATTTGGAGCAATTTTAAATAGGGAATGTATGTCCGCTGAAACCTTCTTTCAAACCTACGCCATTGTAAAGGTGTTAACTCTTGCGGATAGGAAATTTTCTTGAAATTAAAGGCCTTTTTAGTGCCTGGTAATATTGTGTCCGTGCGGGAAACAACAAGTAAGCAACATTGCTTTAAATTAAAGGCCTTTTTAGTGCCTGGTAATATTGTGTCCGTGCGGGAAACAACAAGTAAGCAACATTGCTTGAAATTAAAGGCCTTTTTAGTGCCTGGTAATATTGTGTCCGTGCGGGAAACAACAAGTAAGCAACATTGCTTGAAATTAAAGGCCTTTTTAGTTCCTGGTAATATTGTGTCCGTGCGGGAAACAAGTAAGCAAAATTCCTTGAAATTAAAGGCCATTTTAGTGCCTGGTGATATTGTGTCCGTGCGGGAAACAAGTAAGCAACATTGCTTGAAATTAAAGGCCTTCTTAGTGCCTGGTAATATTGTGTCCGTGCGGGAAATAACAAGTAAGCAACTTTGCTTGAAATTAAAGGCCTTTTTAGTGCCTGGTAATATTGTGTCCGTGCGGGAAACAACAAGTAAGCAACATTGCTTGAAATTAAAGGCCTTTTTAGTGCCTGGTAATATTGTGTCCATGCGGGAAACAACAAGTAAGCGACATTGCTTGGAATTAAAGGCCTTTTTAGTGCCTGGCAATAGTGTCCGTGCGGGAAACAAGTAAGCAACATTGCTTGAAATTAAAGGCCTTTTTAGTTTCTGGTAATATTGTGTCCGTGCGGGAAACAAGTAAGCAAAATTCCTTGAGATTAAAGGCCATTTTAGTGACTGGTAATATTGTGTCCGTGCGGGAAACAAGAAGTAAGCAACATTGCTTTAAATTAAAGGCCATTTTAGTGACTGGTAATATTATGTCCGTGCGGGAAACAACAAGTAAGCAACATTGCTTGAAATTAAAGGCCATTTTAGTGACTGGTAATATTGTGTCCATGCGGGAAACAACAAGTAAGCATCATTGCTTGAAATTAAAGGCCTTTTTAGTGCCTGGTAATATTGTGTCCGTGCGGGAAACAACAAGTAAGCAACTTTGCTTGAAATTAAAGGCCATTTTAGTGCCTGGTAATATTGTGTCCGTGCAGGAAACAACAAGTAAGCAACATTGCTTGAAACTAAAGGCCTTTTTAGTTCCTGGTAATATTGTGTCCGTGCGGGAAACAAGTAAGCAAAATTCCTTGAAATTAAAGGCCATTTTAGTGCCTGGTAATATTGTGTCCGTGCGGGAAACAACAAGTAAGCAACATTGCTTGAAATTAAAGGCCTTTTTTGTGCCTGGTAATATTGTGTCCGTGCGGGAAACAACAAGTAAGCAACATTGCTTGGAATTAAAGGCCTTTTTAGTGCCTGGTAATATTGTGTCCGTGCGGGAAACAACAAGTAAGCAACATTGCTTGGAATTAAAGGCCTTTTTAGTGCCTGGTAATATTGTGTCCGTGCGGGAAACAAGTAAGCAAAATTCCTTGAAATTAAAGGCCACTTTAGTGCCTGGCAATATTGTGTGCGTGCGGGAAACATCAAGTAGGCAACATTGCTTGAAATTAAAGGCCTTTTTAGTGCCTGGTAATATTGTGTCCGTGCGGGAAACAACAAGTAAGCATCATTGCTTGAAATTAAAGGCCTTTTTAGTTCCTGGTAATATTGTGTCCGTGCGGGAAACAAGTAAGCAAAATTCCTTGAAATTAAAGGCCATTTTAGTGCCTGGTAATATTGTGTCCGTGCGGGAAACAAGTAAGCAACATTGCTTTAAATTAAAGGCCTTCTTAGTGCCTGGTAATATTGTGTCCGTGCGGGAAATAACAAGTAAGCAACATTGCTTGAAATTAAAGGCCATTTTAATGCCTGGTAATATTGTGTCCGTGCGGGAAACAAGTAAGCAAAATTCCTTGAAATTAAAGGCCATTTTAGTGCCTGGTAATATTGTGTCCGTGCGGGAAACAACAAGTAAGCAACATTGCTTGAAATTAAAGGCCATTTTAGTGCCTGGTAATATTGTGTCCGTGCGGGAAACAAGTAAGCAAAATTCCTTGAAATTAAAGGCCATTTTAGTGCCTGGTAATATTGTGTCCGTGCGGGAAACAACAAGTAAGCAACATTGCTTGAAATTAAAGGCCATTTAGTGCCTGGTAATATTGTGTCAATGCCGGAAACAACAAGTAAGCAACATTGCTTGAAATTAAAGGCCTTTTTAGTGCCTGGTAATATTGTGTCAATGCGGGAAACAACAAGTAAGCAACATTGCTTGAAATTAAAGGCCTTTTTTGTGCCTGGTAATATTGTGTCCGTGCGGGAAACAACAAGTAAGCAACATTGCTTGAAATTAAAGGCCATTTTAGTGACTGGTAATATTACGTCCGTGCGGGAAACAACAAGTAAGCAACATTGCTTGAAATTAAAGGCCATTTAGTGCCTGGTAATATTGTGTCAATGCGGGAAACAACAAGTAAGCAACATTGCTTGAAATTAAAGGCCTTTTTAGTGCCTGGTAATATTGTGTCAATGCGGGAAACAACAAGTAAGCAACATTGCTTGAAATTAAAGGCCATTTTAGTGCCTGGTAATATTATGTCCGCGCGGGAAACAACAAGTAAGCAACATTGCTTGAAATTAAAGGCCATTTTAGTGCCTGGTAATATTGTGTCCGTGCGGGAAACAACAAGTAAGCAACATTGCTTGAAATTAAAGGCCATTTTAGTGACTGGTAATATTGTGTCCGTGCGGGAAACAACAAGTAAGCAACATTGCTTGAAATTAAAGGCCATTTTAGTGGCTGGTAATATTATGTCCGTGCGGGAAACAACAAGTAATCAACATTGCTTGAAATTAAAGGCCATTTTAGTGACTGGTAATATTATGTCCGTGCGGGAAACAAGTAAGCAACATTGCAGGCGAGAATTCGTTAGGCCTACATCTAACCAAGTTGCATTCTTCTCCTGTCGCCGCTCCTGACCAGAAAGGGAAACGAGCAATGGTGATCCCTTCAATGTGCACTGTCAACAGAGATTACAACTCTGTAAGAGACAATGCGGACGTGTTACTCTTACTGTTGACACAATAGAAGCGCTGTTGCCTACAACAACAGAAATATATCTATGATTCTATTGTAACTCTGGGCGGAACGTGATATCATTGCTATTCAGAAGCCAAAGAGCAATCAAAAGTTTGTAAACACTTTGGTTCTCTCTTCCCCAAGAAATACGTTCCCGAACAAGCCAATGTCATTGTTGAGTTGAATTTCTTTGAATCATGGTGTTTATTGTGCAGTAAACAAACTCCCTGAGGGTCAGATTTGTTCCCAGGATTTTAAAACACTGAAAAAGCTCTGTTTTGCAAAACTGTATTCCTTAAATTGTCTCCATTCAACGACGCAGCGCCTTCTTTCATAAGCCACATAAGATTGTGTGCTGTCTGGATGACAAATGGTGGACACAAATTATTTATGTACGTTTATTTGTGTATTTTATTTTACGTTGGACGCCTAGGTAAGGATTACGACAAACACTGTACATGTTTCAGCAAGAAAACTCTCATTGAGCCTGCATAATTTAATTTTGCAGGGAAAAATCCAGATTGATAATACAGATGTTTCTGTAGGACGTTTTTATTAAAACTTCAGATGATTATGTAGTGAATTGAATTGAAAGGGAAGTGGGAGGAGAAATTAAAAAGGTACGCAAAATGCGTCCTTTGCAAGGGGTTCGGGGCTGAAAGAAACTAAATATGTGAGCTCCAAGCCTGTTGGCCACTTGTCTCACTCCGAGTTACGCTGCTCCACTGAAGGAGCTCTAGAAAATTTTGAATGGGAAAACCCGAAAATGGACGTAACCTCTTAGGTACCACATACGCGAGGGGACGGAAATGTGATCAAATTGATCACGGGACGGGTCGAGGAAAAAAGACTGGTGTAAATCTGCACATTGAAAGGAACTGTGTCATTTCGCAGTGCAGGAGGAGTCGAGAAGACTCAGTCGTCTGTTGTTCGATGACAAGGCAGGTGAAGTCTATGTAGTTTGATCGCAGAGGAATTTGGCGAACAAAGTAGAAGATACAGAGGACGAGCAAAATAATCTAACAGGCTGCAGTTTATCTGGGTTGAATAATGGACAGCTCTTCGAAATAAAAAAGACATGGCATCGACACCTGATTCATCATCACAATGAGGGATGATTACATCTTGTAAAGCTTGTTTTCGCTTAGGAAAGCAGCCTAAAAACGATGCATTTGGCTCTGATATGATTGAGGTTAAGTCAGACGTCATGAAGTGAAACTAAAAAAGCAAAAGTCTTAATCCGCGGTTCGTGAATACTTTGAGCAATTTCTGGGCAAACCAAACAAGCAGCAATAAGAGCAAGTCGAGTTTCTCTATTATTCTCGGAATGAAATGGAGAGTGCCCTCCGCCTAATTCTCCTGTCCGCGCTGCTATGGTAACCACAATCACGTCTTCCAATCACACTCAGCAACTCGGACTGATGATGTCACTACCGATTTCTCGTGTGAACATGTTCAACGTGGGAATGTTTTAAGCTATTGATCTATTGATTTTCCCCCTCCAATAGCTATAAAGAAAATGCAAAACTTGGCTTTTACCTCTTCGTCCATATAATAATCATAAACAATAACTTTAAAAATAGAAAGCAAGTTTGTTCTCGCATTCAAGACATCGTAGCGTCTTAATTTATTAGCAGACTCTGTAAACACATGATATCATCATTTCGACGTTTACTTTATATTTTATGTCTTATTACTAATAATTTATTTAAACTGGCAGAGTTAAGACCATACGGCCTTCTCTAACATTCAACCAGGAGTAAAACTGCGTTACAAAAAACAATACAAATTTACAAAGTACACTACAATTTTACACACAAAACTGAATAAGATAATGATAATAATAATAAAATGTAAACAACAAGTAAGTAGAAATCAGACATAATAATATAACATACAGAAAGAAAGGAAAAAGCATAATAAAAAATGTGAACAGCAGGTCAAAATAAATTAGACATACAAAGTATAAAAAAAATAAGACAATTATTGATAATAGTAATAATAATAATAATAATAACAATAATAATGATAAAAATAAGAATAGTAGTAGTAGTAATAATAATAATAATAATAATAATAATAATAATAATAGTAATAAAATAATGCAGTACAAAGCATACAATGAATACAATATTTTAAGTACACACAGTAAGAAAAATTAAGATTATATATAGCTCAACTTATCACATTAAGCCTATAGATACACCATTATCGGGAAATATGGAAACAAAAAGATGAAATAAGTTAAATATCACTAGAACATTAAAAAAATGTGAATACTTGGAAACATGCAATACAACACTTCTCATAATAGTAAGTTAGTTTGGCAACTGTTTTTTTTTCCATGCTTAATTTCTTTTATATTACAATTTTTTTTTTTTTTTCATTTTTCTTCCCTGTATCTATGCTCACTTGTTTTCTCATCTTCCTTCCTCTATTAATATTTTCCTTTCCCTTGCTTATCTATTTATTTCTATTTCTTATTCATTTCCTTTTCATATTACCACTTTCCCTGTATAATTCCATATTGTTTTTTTTCCTTCATTATTTTTTTACGTCTTCCTCTTTCTTGTTTCCATCTTTCATTTAGTTTTATTTCCTTATATGAAGGGTTCAGAGCCATAGTGGGCCAAGCGCCATTTATTAAAAACGGAGAAAGCAAGGGTTAAAGTTAAGTGAATACTATAGTTTAATGAAGACTTTATATTACTTGCTATAGGCCTATGTTTCCATTGAATTATGGTAATGGCTTCATTTTAACACTAGTTTTCTACGGTTTTAGTAAATGGCGCTTGGCCCACTATGGCTCTGAACACTTCATATGTATTTATGTCTCTACTTCTTTCACCTTTTCCTTGATTCCTCCTATCCTCTTTCGTCTGTTTCTTTTCCTAGCTGTTCTTTCTTTTTTCTTTTTTATTTACACTTATCCCCATTACCTTTCATCTAGTTCATCATCTTTTTCTTCTTTGGCTAGTCCTGCCTTCTTTCTCTATTTGCAAGAATTGTGTTTCTTTCTTAAACTAGTTTTTTTCCTTCAGTCCTTTTTTTCTTTTCTTTTCCCGTTTCTTATATTATGTATCAAATTGTTTCCTTCTTTGGTTATTTATTTCTTTGGCTACCTCTTCCTCATTTTCTCTACTTTCAGCTATCCACCTACCTATCTACGTAAGTACCTATCTTGCCTTCTCTTCTTTTGTTTTCTTTTTTCTTTCTTTTTCCTTTCTCACTTTTATTTTATTAGCCTTTCCTTTAGTTGTTTTCTTCGTTTTTTTTTTGTTAATTCTTGCTTTATTTCATTATTTTCCTAGATGGATCTATATTATAATTTCCTCTTTTTTTCTTTTCTTAGTTATCTTTTTCTCCTTTATTTCTTTAAACTTAATTGCAGTTCATATTTAATTCCTCTTTGCATGTTTCTTATTTTCTTTCGTTCATTTTGGCTGCTATTGCCCTTTTCAATCTTTCTTTCTTTCTCCACTCTTCTTTGGCTAATTCCTTTCTTATTCAAGACTAGTTCCTTCCTTCAATCTTTTGTTAGGCCTTACCTTATTTTCTCTATCATTCCTTTTTACTTCATATCTTTCTTTAATTCTTCTTTCTTTGCGTAGTCATTTTTTATTTTGCTATGTTTTATTTATTTGTCTTGTTTCTTGTTTCCACTTGCATTTCTATTACTACACCTTTCCTTCTTTTTTAACTGTCTTTTATACATTTCCCTGACTTTATTCCTTGTTTATTTACCGCTTTTCTTTCATTGCTATTCCTTGTTTGACAAGTGCTTTCGTTATCCATTTCTTTCTTTCTGGAGCTCATTTTTTTCTCTTTCCTTTCGTTAGATATGTAGCCAACATTTTTATTAATTTTTGGTTCTTTCTTTAGAAGTTTTTTTCTACATTACATTCTTTCTATCTACCACGCTCGTTACTCTTTTGTTCTTTCTTTACTTCTTTCTTTCTTATTTGCTTGCATTATTACTTCCTACTTCTGTTTACAGTATGTATTTCTTATTCCTTTCATTAATTGTTGTCTGCTTTTTCCCTATATTAATGAAACAATTGTTTAATTTTTGCTTTGTTTACTATTTCATCATGCTGTATTTAATTATTTAATTAATACATCGTTTGCTTGCTTTTATTTTGCTTTCTTACTCTCTTTCATTCATTCATTCATCCATCCATTAATTCCTTCATTCATTCATTCATTTATTATATTCTATAGATCTTACATGAGCAATGAAGCTTTAAGGTGTGGAACAAGTCAAAATTTTACAAGATTACAATTACAATTTTTACAAATTTTTACAATATTTTGCAATTTTTACAGTTTTACAATTTAGTAATTTTCTAAAATTTTTACAATTTTCTGCACTGAGCTCCGAGGATTCGCCAAAAGATTACCCGGCATTTGCCGATTACCCGGCATTTCCTCAACCGTGTTTTACTTCAATGATTTTTTTTTTATTTTAATGGAAGAATTTCTTCAACATTTTATCAACCAGTTAAATTCCTTTCCTTATTTTAATTTGTTCCAAGTAAACACTTTTTCATGCCTTCAAAAAGTCTGAAGATGCTTCGGATTTGAAATATGTTTCATAATTCTCAAACTGTAGCCTATAACTTCGGAAAAACAGTTCTATAATAATGAGAACGACTCATTTAGAAGTCGTTAAGTTTTATGTCTGTATAATACCCAAATTAGGACGTGACTGACGTAATCAAGTTGACAAGCAAGAAGAAACATTGCATTATGTGGAGAATTGAAATGTTTAAAACAAAGTTAATTTAAATCTTATAAGATTCTTTTAACTGAAATATAATTCTGTTTGAAAGCTCCAAACAACTCAATTAAGATCCCAATATAAAGTTTATTTCTGTAAAATGATGCACCGTGATTAGCGCTGGTCGCAAAGTTAAATGACTTGCTTAAAGGAATCGTTGACTGACGCTCCTTGGTACGTCCGTCCCCATTAACAAATCATGCAACCTCCATGGTACTCCTCTACAGAGCTTTGAGGTATGCAGGCCTACGTAATACGTCCTTCTATCTCGTAACTTTCATACGCGTGATCATTTGAAGCAATGCACAGTCATCAGATGTGGCAGATAGACACGCAGGCCACCGAGCGAACAAAACAAGAATTCGTGACGTCACGTAATCGTCATCATCCTCAACCGTCGTGGCTGGAAAATAGCTTGGACAGAACTGGTACAGTCTCATTGGAAACAAACACATTTCTCGGATTCTTTCGACTACTAGGAAGCTTAGCTTCGACTGAAGTATTTTTCAAGATTTCGAATGCCTGTAACAATAATACTTACTTACTTACTGGCTTTTAAGGAACCCGGAGGTTCACTGCCGCCCTCACATAAGCCAGCCATCAGTCTCTATCCTGAGCAAGATTAATCCAGTCTCTATCATCATATCCCACCTCCCTCAAATCCATTTTAATATTATCTTCCGATCTACGTCTCGACCTCCCCAAAGGTCTTTTTCCCTCCGGCCTCCCAACTAACACTCTACATGCATTTCTGGATTCGCCCATATGTACTACATGCCCTGCCCATCTCAAACGTCTGGATTTAATGTTCCTAATTATGTCAGGTGAAGAATACAATGCGTGCAGTTCTGTGTTGTGTAACTTTCTCCATTCTCCTGTAACTTCATCCCTCCTAGCCCCAAATATTTTCCTAAGCACCTTATTCTCAAACACCCTTAACCTATGTTCCTCTCTCAAAGTGAGAGTCCCAGTTTCACAACCATAAAGAACAACAGGTAATATAACTGTTTTATAAATTCTAACTTTCAGATTTTTTGACAGCAGACTGAATGATAAAAGCTTCTAAACCGAATAATAACAGGCATTTCCCATATAATAATAATAATAATAATAATAAGAAGAAGAAGAAGAAGAAGAAGAAGAAGAAGATTGATTTATTCAGCAATATTATACTCGTACATACTGTACAGATGCACTACACTATTAGAATTTTCCCTAAAATCCAGTGCACGGGTCTTTTGACCGTACATGCTTGATAAAACAAGTCCTACTTTGTAGGTTTTGCCCCCCTCTCCTTACCTATAATTAAATCCAATCACTCTCCATATAACACACAGATTAATATGAAAGTAGTACAAACAAAACACATTATATCATAATATATCCTAACCTAACATACGAACAGGCATAAAATGTATAATTCAATAGCTAGCATTATCCCTTCGTCAGTTCGTATCATAAACTTCGACAGCTGAAGTTCTAAGCTGTCTCGCCTTGAAGAGGAACAATCCAATCTTTTGTTCATATTCTCGATTCTCAATGAGGTTAAGACATGGAAGCGAACACCTATTCCGACTTAGCATCGAGGGTGATAGATATTTGCTTTGGAGATGTTTTGTTTTTTTCACAATGGACTAAAATGTGTTCCCATGTCTCCTTTTTCACACATAATGGACAGATGCGGTCTCCTTCTAAGGTGACAAAACAAATCAACTATCGGAATAAAAGATAATGTTCTTTCAGATGATATAATAAGGAATTAGGATGTAAATTTTAAATATTCTCTATGACGTCATAATTAGCACAATAATCGCAAACATTCTGTGTCCATAAAATTATTCCTTTCTATGGAGCATTCCAGGTTAAGAAAAATGCATGGGGCATATTCGGCTATTCCATCAAATGAGCCTCTATTCGCTCTGCAAAAGGAAGCCAGTCGTGTTTTATCCACCTTGTTATAAAAATATTCGCTGTTCTCCATTCCCACTCCTACATGTTTTAACCGCTTAAGAATTTCAGCACAGATCTTGCGATTAGTTTTTCATATAAAATGTAAAACTAAGTTTCCAATGTCTTGATTGCTTCTCTCATGTTCGAATATCGCAGGACACCACTACCTACCACAAAGCTTCTACAGTGTATTAGACAAGGCCGATAAAACTAATGTTTTTTATTAATCTTGAATCTTCTATAAATACAAAAATCCCTCGGGAAACTGTGAAAAAATTCAGTTTTTAAAAGACAAATATTGGAATTTGTGTAGCACATTAGTAAGCCACTTATATCTTAAAACTTGGATAAATTTTAACTACCGGATGTCTAAATAGTTGAATGATTACTATTTCATGAATCAGCGTTTCCTATATATCTACCATGTTAAATTTTATTTCGCCGATTCATAATATTCCTTGAATTTAACAGATATGATTAACGTTTAAAATTACTTCGTGTTATTAATGTGTATCGTTACAGGATCTCAATTACTGGTTTCATACTTCAACAAATAATTAATTATTAATTGAAATTTACTTTTAATCTTATTTTATTTCGTAATATTTAAGCCTGATTTGTATCTAATTGTCTTGTTTCCTTAACTCTCGACTATTTATGATGTTTTAGAGGGTTGTTTAATATGCTTTACCAAATTTAAAATTGAGCTTTTGATTAATTTTACTTTTAGCATTGCATTTTGTAATTATTAATCTATATTGCATTACTATAGTATTTTGTTTCTGAGTGAAAGAAAAGGCCTGATGGCACTAAAGCCTCCTTCAGACTTTTAAAGTAACTTAAATTCAAGTCACGTGATTTCAAGGAACCTGAATTCAAGTTGCAGTTCACACATATTCAAGTCATTTTGTTATCAAGTTGGATAAAATGGAGTCCATGGAAGTTGTGCAAATAGGAATTTTTGTAGTAGCAATCCTTCGTGCCAGGGAACTGATAAAAACATCGAAGAAATGAAAGAAGCGTTGTTTAGTATGGGTTAGGAATTGACCATTACAAATAGAATAAGTGAAATCTTCAAGCAAGTGTTTAATAATAAAATAAGCAGATTAATTTACTATAACTTAAAATGATTTTCTTGAAGCTGTTACAGTTACCAAAGAAGCTACCTGCCACATTGGATCATACCAATACCGGCCGATAAATAGCTATCTCATCAAGCAACACTTTTCTAAATTCCTCTTATCTTGCTCACTTCTTCTCTATCTACAGTTTAATGGTTTTCAATTGTTAAAATCTCTGCTCTTCAATTCCTCATTAAACTCTTCCTTGGCAGCTTCGTTTGCATTTCTGTTACGGTACTTTGCAGTTTCTATACAACACAGGCCTTTGTGAGTTTTATACAACCCCAGAAAAATTAAAATATTTGGTCATTATTCGACTTACTATTCTTTCCTATTATTTTTACTTTCCCAGTACAACAGAAAAACAATCAGTTGTTAATTTAACGCGCTTAAAACAGCTGTTAATTTAAATTCCCGCGCTTTTTCACTTGAACTCAAGCTATCAAGTAACATTCACACTCTTCAAGTTGTTTGAAGTGTCCTTCCAAGTCAAATAAAAAGTAGAAAGGGATTCATCTTTACTTGAAACTTGAATCCAAGCTGCTACTTGACTTTACGTCAACTTGAAACATAGTTCACACTTTTCAAGTTCGTCTAATCAAGTGACTTGAATTCAAGTTACTTGAAACGTGTGGACGAGGCTTAACTCCGTCAGAATAAATAAGTAAATATGTGTCGCGCTTTTTCTCTGAAATTTCCTCATTTAATTTAATTTTATTTTATTTTATTTTATTTTAACTTAAATATAATTCAATTTAAATTTAATTTAATTGTATTTTAATTTAATTTAATTTAATTGTAATTTAATTTAATTGTAATTGTAATTTAATTTAATTGTAATTGTAATTTAATTTAGTTTAATTGTATTTTAATTTAATTTAATTTAATAACACATACATAAAAACGCTACATGACAGTACCCGAAAAGAGCAGAGCTCATGTTCGAGGCAGTTCCGTTTTGATAGATGACATAAAATTTTACATTGTTCAAAAAAACATACCTATTTTTTAATTAATATTTAAGAATCTGATTACACATATTATAAATACCAGTACCGGTAATTCACAAAAATAAAAGTCTCTATTGTTTATAAAATAAAATTTAAAATTCTTATACTAGGATCACGTTCTTAAGAAGAGTAGATATAAACATCGTGCATAAATCACAAATATACATAGCCTACTTTGTAGACAAAATACTTAAGAAATATGCCACATAAAGATGATGATAATAAAGTTAATAACAATAATATTAGTAATAACTGAGTGAAAAAAGAGATTATGTTCAGATTGGTGAAGGATTAATATTAACTTATTATTTTATTTTTTTAGTGGGTTATTTTACGACGCTTTATCAACATCTTAGGTTATTTAGCGTCTGAATGAGATGAAGGTGATAATGCCGGTGAAATGAGTCCGGGGTCCAGCACCGAAAGTTACCCAGCATTTGCTCATATTGGGTTGAGGGAAAACCCCAGAAAAAACCTTAACCAGGTAACTTGCTCCAACCGGGAATCGAACCCGGGCCACCTGGTTTCGCGGCCAGACGCGCTGACCGTTACTCCACAGATGTGGACCAACTTATTATTATTATTAGTGTAATTAGTAACAACTCATGTTGATATAGTAACAAAGATAAGATTGAGAGAAATAATATACTTAGGGTAGAAATAAATTTGTTTTGTGCGAGATCGTGCGTATTTGCTTGGTTTCCGCACAAAACCAATCCGCGGTGTCTAAAATTCCACAATCAGTATTCCCAACCTAACACACATAACAATTTCCCTCTTCTTACCGCTTAAGTGACATATTGATTTTACTGCTTTAGGCTTCTAACATATTATTTTTAGAGACGTTAAATATAGTAATAATTATAAATTGGAAACTTACCACTGCAATTTCACCTAAATTGCACTGTTAATTATTGTTTTTAAAGATTTGCAAAAATTAAGTAAACTCTACAACTCCACTAAAGTTACTGGATTTGTGATGCAAGTAACATTAAGGAAGCCGTGAAAAAATCAACAGGATTCCAGATGCCGATGTTATTACTGCAATATGTTCTATAAATAATATTGTTAAAATATTAAAATGAAAAATAAATCATTACATAACCTTACCGTTTGTTTCAAGTTCGCATTTATGGACTGGGGGAAAAAAAAAAGACAGAGTATATCACGGCTTTCTGGAGCATAGTAAACACAGAAAACATTTTAAAGCAACAATGCTGAAGATTGATATTTATGTTTTACAAATTTGCCGTCATCGAACAGAAACCAAGATGGAGATTTCATTGCAACTAATGAGAAATTCCTCTTTCAGGTATGTAATAAACGATCTTCGCACAAAATAATGTACGATACACGAGCGGTATGTTTTCTTTCAATTCTCGGAAATTAAAAAAGCTCAACTACGTTTCGCTTTTTCAAACTTTTCCTCGAACATGAAAACTTCAACATACCGCTCTTGTAACGTATATTACTATTACAAAACATGGTGCATATAAACTAGGGAAGTTTGTCATATAAATTGTTTAATTCAGGATTTGAAAATGACATTGCTTAACGTAGCCAATTCTTGAAATTACGTGTACTTTCTGAAAAACCCTGCATATACAGAGACAACCAGATGAAAGGATATACATAGAGATATATGAGGAGAATGCACAAAAACATTCTCAAAACGAAAGCGCGGGCACTCACGGAGTAGGGCACGCCTTGACTGGAGCGGACTGTACGCAAAGCACTGGGCACGTACCGCTATTAGGGATCATTACATCGCGAGATTATATGGAGGAACCTCGGCTCGGATTTTTTTTGCTCTTCCTACAGACAAGGTTGGAAATGTTTTTTCGGAAGCTCACTTTTCGTATCAGTAGATTATGGAAATGATTGCTGACTGGCAAATAGCATACTGCACGTATTGTCTATGAAAATGGGAGGGTCGAAATAGAATGTAATATTAGAGAGGATAGGGAGACCCCGAGTATGAACAGCCAATGGAACAACGATAGTGTTTTTACGTAACAATTGTACAGTCTGCTTTTGTGTACAATGTTCAGCTCCTCACGATTTTATTGGCTGGACTTGCTAGCCTATACTTCATACACCTGCGTACCTATTCCTCTATTTCATTCGCGGTTAGAATTTTCTGAGAATATCTTATTTACGTTATATTTTATTTAGTGTGTATTGTTATCCTTCGTGGTGAAGATAATGATATAAAAAGGGAGTGTATAAGTGGGAAAATGTGCAGAAATAGTAGTAGAAAAAGATGGAAAATAACGATAAACAGAATATAAAAAAAGAACAAACAGGACAAGAGAAAACACTAAAGAAAAAGAATAAATGAGGAATAGGGATTTGAAAAGCAGGACAATAAGTTGGAAGAAATGTGAAAGGAGAAAGATAGGGACTAGGGAATGAATAAAAAACAGGATACTTAGGTGAAGAAAATGTATAGAAGAAAAATATGACTGAAAAAAACGAGAGAAAACTCAGGAGAGAGAAGCCATGAAGCACTAAATTTAAAAGAGAGTAACTTAAGAGGACACTGCGCTAAAAATGACAACTTTTATTCCTAATAAATTTTTTTAACCAAATATTGACAGCATGTTTACTATGAAAAGACTAACACAGATAAGCAAAACTGTGCTACAATTGACGCACACGTCATAAGCCGAAACACGTAACTCATCCCTTCCCTTCAACCCTCGCGTCATGTACAGTAGGGGGAGAAGAGAAGAGAGAACAGTGTGTTTGTCAAACGTCAGAGAAACGTCATTGAAGACTCCGGCCTTGTGGATGGGGGAACGAAATCTTTACTTCCACTCCTTTCTTCCCCAGTTCTGCAACCCTGGATTAACAAAATCCAAAGTTTAAACTCCGAAATGTTTTTGACTTTTGATTTTTTCTATTTTTTTTAGAAATATTTTGAAACCCAAATTTATTAGTAGAAGATCTCAATTTTTAAGCTTCTTTTTTTTTGGTTACATTCACAACACATAGGGAAACATTTCTATGTATTCATTCATTTTCAAAATATTTTTTGAAATTTTGAAAATGTCATTTTTTCCATAATTCATGAAAAATATTAATAAAATTAACTAGAAGCATTTCTCACAAAATAGATGGGTAGAAACATGCAGCTATCTCATAAATACTTGCAGTAAAAATTTAATCCAGCTTGACTAATATTTGGCATAAAAAAGTTGGTGTTGAATCAAGGAAAATAAACTTACGGGAAAATGGGTTTGAAAGTAAAATGAATATTCATGTAACACATACATATTAAAATTCTCCTCCGCTACATTCATCTAGTAACTTCAGGGAACCAATTTTAGAACAAAAAGTTACAATATTTGTAATCAGAAATTTGTAAAATAGAATTCTTTGTTGAAAAAATAATTTTGACAGGTCTTTAAATGCCACGCCCCTTATAACCTTAACTAAAAAAAAATAAACATAGGCCTATCTTTAATCGGTATTGAACTAAATCCATTTGGGCTATGAAAATATAGCCTACATTCTGAAGAAATGAAAAAAAATTGTTGGAAAATTTTCACGATGTTAAGTGGAGTCTCTCCTTAATAAGAAAAATTCAATAGGAACAAATACAATACATCACAATCCTTACCGAAAATTTTAAGTTCTCACACAGAATACAACAAAATGGTATGGTAGAAGAGAGATAGAGATGTTCTTAAAGAAAAGAGAAAGCGAAATACAATGTGAAAATAATGCTAGGATTAGATTAGGTATGAAATGACATGAGATATGACATGATACGGGTCGAGATTAGATGAAAGTATAATGGTAAGAAAAAAGAGAAGAGGGACCAAGGGAGCATCAAGAGAAGGAAGATGAGCAAAAAGAGACAGGAGGAGGATTAGAATAGAGAAGTGAGAGATAAAATAATGATATGTGGACATAAGGAGAAAAGAAAACAAGAATAGTGGGACAAAAGAAGAGAACAAGAGGGAGAGAAGATAGGAAAGGAAAGATTAGAAATTAGAAGTGAGCAAGACGAAAGGAGAAATGAGAAGAGATGGAAAACAGGTGGGTAAGAGGAGAAGAAAATACAAAAGTTGAGAAGAGGAGAGGAAAAGACAGAAGTGGACAAAAGGATAGGACGACAAGAAACGTGAAGGAAAGAAGAGAGATGGCCAAGAGGAGAGGAGAAGATAGAAGTGGGTAAGATGAGAGGATAAGAGAGACTTGGACAAGAGGAGAGGAGAAAAGAGAAGTGGGCAAAATGATAGGAGAAAACAGAAGTGGACAAGGTGAGAGAAGACGGAAGTGGACAATTGGAGACGAGAACACAGAAGTTTATAAATGAAGAAAAGAAAACAGAAGTGGGTAATAGAAGAGAAGAAGACAGAAGTGGGCAAGAGGAAAGATAGTAGAAGGAAGACAGAAGTGTGTAATAGAAGAGAAGACAGAAGTGGCAAGAGAAGAGGAGAAGACAGAAGTAGAAGAGGAGAAAAATAGAGAAGTGGACAAGAGAGGATGGTAAGTAAAGGAAAGAATAAAAGTGGGCAAGAAGAGAGGTAGGCAAGAGAAAAGGGGAGTAGAGAAATGGACTAGAGAAGAGAAGACAGAAGTGAGTAAGAGAATAGAAAACATAAATAGTTAAGAGGAGAGAATGGAAAGAAAAGGAAGGAGAGAAGAGACGTGAGCAAATGAAAATAATATATAAGCGGGCAATAGAATAGGAGAAGATAGAAATGGGCAAGATGAGAGGAAAAGAGATTGGGCAAAGAGAGGGGAGAAAAAAAGTGGAGAATATGAGATAATAATACAGAAGTGGACAATATGTGAGAAGAAGAGAGAAGTAGGCAAGAGGAGATGGACAACAGGAGAGAAGATGTAAAAAGTGTACTAGAAGAGAGGATGGCAAGAAAAGGGGAGGAGAGAAGAGGGTAGGCAGGGCGAAAAGATAAAGGAGAAGAGCCGGGCAAGACGAGAGGAGAAGACAGAAGTGGCAAGAGAGGGAGATAAGGCAAAAATAGGTGACAGGAGAGAACCAGGTAGAAGAAAAAGGTGGTTAAAAGAAAGGAAGCACGTCTGGCCGCGAAACCAGGTGGCCCGGGTTCGATTCCCGATCGGAACAAGTTACCTGGTTGAGGTTTTTTCCGGGGTTTTCCCTCAACCCAATATGAGCAAATGCTGGTTAACTTTTGGTGCTGGATCCCGGACTCATTTCACCGGGATTATCACCATCTCATTCAGATGCTAAATAACCTTAGATATTGATAAAGTGTAAAATAACTTAATAAAAAAGGAGGGAAGACAGAAATGGACAAAATGAGCGAAGTGGACAAGAGAAGAGGAGAAGACAGAAGTGGGTAAGGCGAGAGAATGGAAAAAGGAAAGGAAAGAAGAGAGATGACGAAGAAGAGAGAATAAAGCAGAAGTGGTAAGCCTAAATAAAAGGAGAGAAGAGAGGCAATTTGGTTAGGGATGAGAGAAAACGAGAGGTGGGCAGAAGAGGACAAAGATGAAAAAGAACACGGAAGATATTGTAGTGAAGAAAGGAGATGCGAATGAACAGTGAGGAGAGAATAAAAGAGAAAAGTAAATAAAATGTAACTCTGAAATAATATTGTGGCGCCATGTTAGAAGATTCTGGTTGCGCCAGGGAGTTGCGCACGTATCTAGCGAGAGGGAAGGCGCGGGGAAACGGAAACTCGAGCTTCGGTAGGCGCTGTAGCGCGACACGGAGTGAGGGGATAGAACTACGATGACAGCGCGTAGCGGAGAGAGGAGGGGACACATCTAAAAACGCATTCCTCTCGAAGGTTCAGAAAGCCACGCGAATCGAAGATTCCAGATGTTTTGGTTTAATAAATAATAGCGAGAAGCAGTCTTGAGTCAGTTAGTCTTCAGTCAGCCTTCAAGTTTTGGACAGCAGCGAGCAAGGTGGACCTGAGTTCGACGTGTAGTGAACATGAGTGAGTCCGTAACTGTGGCAGTGTCCAGGCGAGTGCAACGTATTTGGAGGACTTGAGTTCGACGTGCAGTGAACTTGAACAGTGAGCTAGAAGAAGTAGCCAAGGCAAGCGAAGTGAGAACTGACAGTTTTCTTCTGCACACAGTGCTTTGTGAACACTAATTAAAATTAGCAGTACATTGTTGTTCTTATCAATAATACACGTGTATTGTTACTGTCGTCGTGTGGAATGCAATAACGACTATTGTGTTGTTGCGTTGAGTGGAGTACCCATTGTTGTAGGGTAAATTATCAAGAATAAATGTCACATTGTTGACAGGTGTGGTGGTTAAAAGTAGAATAAAAAAGTCACAATATATTTGAGTAGCTTAATATCAAAGACGGACATCTGACCTCAATCGAAATTTAGATAGCTGTGGTTTTTTATACAATTTTTCGTATTCTTTCCAGTTAACCATTTGCAAACTTTAACACTACATTGATAAAATAAATTGTGTTAAATATTACAAAGAACACTGTGAATTAAAAATTGCCTCTAGATCAAAACTATGGAGACGACAGATGTCCGTCTTTGATATTAAGTTACTCATTTCGTAGAAGATAAATGGAGACGAAGGAAAATGGAGAAGAAAAAAGTTGAAAACAGAGAAGAGAAGAACGGAGAGGAGAGATGAGATGAGATGAAGAAAAGAAAAAACATGAGTAGAGCAGGAAAGATAGAATAGCGTACTTAAGAGAAGGGTATCAAAAAGGAAAGGAGGTAAAGAGGATAGAGAAACGAAGGAAATTAGAAGACAGCATGGGTCGGATGAAAGCGGAAAAGAAACGGAAAGAATGTAAGAACAGAGGAAATGAGAAGAAAGAAAAAGAACGGGAAGTGATATGAAAGGAGTGAAATAGTTGGAAAGGAACATAAAAGTAGGCTCAGGGCTGGGGAATAGTCTCGGTGATTATTTTAAGTGACACTACATATTTTTTTGGACTCCTTAATTTTCAGTACGTTGCTACACACACACTGGCTCCCTCCTCCCTCGGCGAGTAGATCACGCGGCGGAGAAGCCTGTTATTTGAGACACGGAGAAAAGTAAGAGGCGACCATAAACGACAAAATGAGTTTTCGTGACAATTTAAAAACGTTTTTGATAGGCGAGCAGTCAGGTCCCTTCCCTCCCAGGCAGCGCTTTATCATTATGCCCCTCCACCCCACCCCACTTCCTCAGAAAGAACCACCTTCGAGCCTAATAGTCCAGCTGCCGACACTGCACATGTCTGCCATCTTCAATGAAATTCGTTACCCTTCGCATTACTGCAGGGCTTAACAAAAATATACCAGTACGGTACAAATCTTTAATTACCCCGCTTATTTTTAATAAGATTGAAATTAAGAGCAATATTTGCAGTCAAATATTCCATAATTGCCAGGATTTTACTTATCCTCCCTTAAAATCGTTCTTCTCTCTTTCATTTGAGATTCTTCGTTTCTATCATTAGACTACATAGATTTATATCACGGTGTTCTCGTGTAGAATGTTTGCTATATACAGCTATGTATGTATGTATTTAGTCACACTGCAATGGGTATATACCCGGTGGCAGTGGTAACTAATTACACTCAATAAAGACAATAATAAACACAATTAATAAAAAATACAATTAATAATAATACTAATAATTAATACTAACAATAATTAATAATAACAACAACAACAACAACAGGGAACATCCTAAATTAAATGAAGCACGATCGGTTAAAATAACATTTAAAGTAAATCTAATTTGTACCTTAAACCCTAGATCATACATGTAACAGATATGTCGGACTTATAGGCTTTGAGGTTAACAACTTTTGTCAGGTTTACTACGCTGCCAACTAGTTGTTACATAAGGAGTCACGTCATCATTCCCATTTGAATTGCACTAGCGACTGCGCTGCCATCTCGTGTTCGTTTACGGCGGACGGGTGGCGATCCTGGCGGTTGTTATCTTCAAAGTGCTGCCGATTTTAACGTAGCGAGGAGTTATCTGTTACATATATGATCTAGGCTTAAACCTATGTTCGAACTAAAACCCACGAGTATGATATGTTCATATCTGCACAAGTACCTTTCAACACTACACTCATTTCGCTGTCAACTCACTCACTGCACTGGAACTACGACACATTTCACTGATTCTATCCTGATTTCACTAACATTTCAAAAACATTTCACTGTTCAAATACTTTGCACTGCCACTATAAACTATAAAGCTTCACTGACAGGAACACGTTTCACTTACTCAACACACTTCACTGACACAACATAATTCTTCACTGATAGAACACTTCAATAACAAAATATCAATTACACCCTTTAAATACTGTGTATAATTATTGTCTGTAAGTAAAGTCCTTAAGCCTATTTTTAAATACATTTTTGGTTGTTGGTAAAGCCTTTAGTAAGTCTGCAGGTAAAGCATTTCAGTCCCTGATAGTACGATTGAGAAAAGAAAACTTTCCAGTGTCCGTCCTCTGTCTTCTTTCCCTCAATTTATAAGAGTGGTCGTTCCTTGAAGAGTAATTTGGCGGCTGCAACCTATTTTTTATTTCTCTCCAGGCAGGCTCACCTCTGTATGTTTTGAACAGTGCGCATAATCGAATTCGCGTTCTCCTGTCCGTGAGTGTGTCCCATTTTAATGGTGAATTTTTCCGACAACACTTGAGAGCCCGTTTTTGAATCTTTTCCAGTGTCTTAATATGTTCTAGTCTGTAAGGATCCCAACATGCAGCACCATATTCCATTACTGGACGTACTAGTGATTTATATGTGTCTAATATATATTTTATAAACCATTTTAAAATATACATTTGAATATGAAAATATACTTCTTAGCAATTTTTGCACCGAAGCGCTTAGTAAGCAAAATTAAATGTTATTACCAGTTGCGTTTTCAACAAGTGAATTATTCATTTTCAGGAGTAATTTCTTTATGTTTATACATACTGTTATGTGAAAATATATTTCTAAATTTTAAATCGATTACTCTTAATGTATATATAATACACTGTATAGCATTATGACTCACCAAGCTCTTATTCACATCGTCGTTGATAAATTCGTAGTTGATCGTAGCTGATAAATTCACAGCCACAGAAACGCCATTTAACTGAAACAAGAGAGAAAACACGTTTATTACGCATGAATATCAAGAACGCATTAAAAAAACATAATAGAAGTCTTTATTAAATACGAGTGTTGTCCACCGCTGTGGAGTAATGGTTAGCGCGTCTGACCATGAAACGAGGGGCCTGGGTTCAAATCCTGGTTGGGACAAGTAACCTGTTTGGGATTTTTCAGGGATTTTCCCTCAACTAATTGAAGCAGAATTGCTGGGGTAACTTTCGGCGTTGCACCTCGGACTCATTTCGCCTTCATTAATTCACATATCTTCATGCATACCATAGCCTAGTGATGTCAACTGATGCCCATAGGAGCAAGCGCGTGTTTTAGAGCCCAGGAGAGCCTGAGCGCTTTACAGCGGAAAGGAAAGAGACAGACGAAAGAGGTAGTATATGCCGCTTGTTCGAGCTATATACAGGGTTGGCGAGCACTGATTCAATGGATAAAGGGAAGAGAACTTATTAAAACTGTATCCATGTTAATTTTTAGATTTGTCTGAGAAGTATAAGTGCATTATAAGAATGTAAGTTTTAATTTTAATGTTCATTTTTCACGAGTTTGCTTTTTTATTCAAAAGGAATATTTTCTCAACTTTTTTACAGAAAAGTGAAATTTTCAGATATGTTTGTTTAGTAGCCTTACAGGTACTAAAACAATGTTTTCGTAAATCTAATATATCGTAAATATCGTAAATACGTATTAAAAGTCTGAAAATATTCGCATGAAAAATGTTTGTAAGGAAATGAAATAACAAAGCAAATACTGTTACATCACAAACAAAAGATATGTGCCTATGTGTTGGTAAAACGTCAGCTCTATAGCTTCAGCAGATTTCGAGATAATTTAATATTCTGATAACAGAAAGTTGCGCACCAATATCACCTAAAAGCATAATGCGATAAGAATTTTATTATGTAATAATAGTTACAGTTAAAACATATGCCTAGACAACTTTGCTTTGTACTATAACATTGTTTATGCTAGACCATGCCGAAATGTAGTAATTATACACCTGGTAGCAGACCTTTAATGCATGTCATTAAAGTACACCCACTCATTAAAGGTCAGGTCTTTCAGCCAATAACGACTCAGGTTACAACTGTTCAGCCAATGACAGGTCAGCTTTATACCGTTATAAAACCGCAAGTATCGATTATTCTCGGATATGCAATCGAAAGAGAATTAGCGAAAAGTCACGGAGGCTGGAAATCTAATACTGTCGCAGAAGGTTATGTTCTGTTACTATAATAATTAGCGTTAAATGTAAATAATATTCAAATAAATTCAATTTGTCATCTCGTTTTTCAATGTCGAATTCAATAATCAAGGTTATAATATTATAATATTATCAAGTTTAACGGGACTACGTCAAGGTCAAAGACATTATTGTTCCTCGGAAAAAATCAATACTTTCGCGTCTGCGTACATCTCATAATTCACGACCTAGAACAAGGACACTTCCGATCTTGTCAGTTACAAATAAAATGTATACATCTGAATACCGGTAATTTCAAGTTACAAATATGGTCGAGCATAAAAAGTCATATGAAACTCGCCTATAATGGTAATTAAGAAGCTCGTATGAAAATTATGAAACTCGCTTGCGCTCGTTTCATAAATATCTATACTCGATTCTTAATTACTATCATTATAGGCTCGTTGCATAATGTACTATTTGATTACTTTTATAAGACTAAAGATACCATCAATGTGAATTTCAACTTATGTCATATCCAGTGTCTTTCTTTGGAATAACACTTTTTTTATGAATGATGTGTTTAATTCACTTAGTACAGTATAGTTGTAGTTATTATGGAATTTTTGTCAATATTCCTTCTTTACTCTTTATTGTGTTATTAACGTTTAAAACACAACTGCAATATTAGACTAAGAAACAGGTGTTAGTACTTTTGTTTTACAGACAATATAGAAAATAACAAACAGAAAGAAGCCTTATAAAAATAACGACATAAAATTTCACGTTCCGTTTGAAGATTGTACACCGCTATTTTCTTAATCCAAAAGGCTGCTTATTCCTTCTAGCATACCTAGCGCTTAATCCCCGCGCACGACGTCAAGGTCAGAAAAATGCGCTTGCTTTGACATCACTGCCATAGCCCATAGTTCACGGTGCGGCGTGCCCTACTTGTACAAGAGCGCGGCCGTCCGGCTACCCAATCATTCACAGACTAGAGTGGTAAGCACAATAAGCCTCAGGCTGCAGTGCAAGCCTTCGGGTCCCTTCTCCGAAGAAGAGAAAAAAATACGAGTATTCGAAATTTTCAGCCATATTTTATTTATTCTGGAGACGTGGCTCGGAACCTCGCAGGGTCTGGCTGGTTGTGGAGTATTCGTGGAATGATGATAATGGTAAGGGGAAACGGGAAAACCCCGAGAAAGTTTCCTCGCGTCCGCTTTTTTTCACCATAAATTCCTTTATGACCCAGAATGGATCAAGCCCGCGCCGTCGCAGTACAAGTCAGAAAGGTTAAGCACTCAGCCAAGGGGGAAATATTAAAGACGCAAAGTTTAAAGTATTTTCTTTAAATATTTTCGTACTTAAGATACTTAAATGTGAGTACCAAGAAGAGGAACTGGAAAAGAACATCTGGAGAGGAAAGAATTTAGAGGCCGAAATACCATTTGACTATCACAATAATTTTCAATCGATGCGCAGTTGATAAGGCGTCGTTGAACAACCGATTAAAAGTGGAGGAATTGACGGAGAGAAAAAGCGTTGAAAAATAAGAAAAAGGGAAGCATGCTTCACGAATTTATCGGTAAGTGCACGATCTCCATTACGTTGTGAAATTGGCGTTCTTGGAAATCTGTCAGAAAATGTACTGTATGATGCACCAATTTTTATTTTTTTAGTTGGTTATTTAACGACGCTGTATCAACTACTCGGTTATTTAGCGTCCGTGAGATGGGTGATAGCGAGATGGTATATGGCGAAATGAGACCGAGCATTACATGATATTAGCTTTATAATTGGGGAAAACCTCGGAAAAAACCAACCAGGTTATCTGCCAAAGCGGAAATCAAACCCACGACCAAGCGCAAATCCGGATCGGTAGGCAATCACATTATTACGTTGCTGTCTTGTAATTTAAAGTTGTCTGCTAACATTTTTTAACTACTGTATTAGCAGCAAATCAAGCTTTCAGGTACAGGGACATCATTTTATTTTTACTTCAATTTTTATTGTATCTGAGTTTTTGAATGTACTTCACTCCCACCCCTTCTACTAATGAAGTTTCAACTGTTTTCCAGACAGAATCAAGGCCGCTTATAGTAAACAGCACTGAGTTACTGAGTATAGTACGTTCCAGAAATATGTTCGCATTTTCCAGTGACGAAAGAACTTTTAATATTGAATCATATTTTCGCACAGGTACTGTCCGTTTGCCTACGTCACATCCCGATTTCTCCCACCTGCTTCTGCACGGCCCTCTGTAAAAGCAGGGCTGTCTTAGCTCTTTTCTAAAAACATTAATTTCTGTTAGGAATTGGACGTTTACGTAATATTATACAACTGTTTAAAATAACAAACAAAAGGGCCTCGTTAAGTAATTAACTGTCACGTGATTTCCCTCCTTTCTACGATCCTGCGCCATAACCACTTGGACGGAGAGTAGATAGCATGTCCGAGTAATTTTATCTATGCGGGTCGGGCAGAAGTGAAGATTGAATTTACATTACATAAGGTACTCTTTTATAGAGTAGGTACAGAATTATTTCAACATGAGTTACTAGTACGAAGGACGAAACTGGTAATTTGAATTAGATGCAATAGTCTATAGTGCGATAATATGCACAAAAGAACTGAAGCCTGTAGGCTATCGAAATGAATGGCTACCATCTTCAAAAATGTGTTTAAATATCCATTTTATGATTATTTTTCAATTGAACTTCATTATTCTCTATATTGTAAGCTAATGTGCTTTAGACAATATAATATACACTACATAATGAACACGTTCGCATGGATAGCTCAGTTCGTGAGTAAAAACACTCATTCTTAATACAGTGCTGCATTTTGATTAAATAAAAATCCTAATGAAAATTATCGAACTCAAAATCGCGATATTTCCTAGTTTACGTAAATGGATGAAGTACTTTTCTTCCCTCCTATACCTAGTAAAGTGATGTGTTTGTGTTTTACGCCAGTATCATCGAACTCCAGTTGTGGAAGGGGGTAGCGAACGGGTTTTCCGGTTCTCTAAAGGTATAGCCAGATTAATATTAAAAATGTTAGTAAAAATAAAATGATGTCCCTGTAAAGTTGATTTGAATAATTTCGAGGAAAAATTGTTCCGGGGCCAGGTATCGAACTCGGGACCTTTGGTTTAACGTACCAATGCTCTACCAACAGAGCTACCCGGGAACTCTACCAGACACCGATCCAATTTTTCCTTCTATATCCACAGACCTCAAAGTGGGCTGATAGCTGTATTAGCTAATTTGAAGTAGCCTAAAGCTTTAAAATATTGAAATGACAAGGACTGTGTTTTTCATGATTTTCTGTTTCAAAATACGATTACAATTGGATTAAAAGTAACCTTCAACATATATTAATCGAATATATGAATCTTCATTGTTATGATTTGTCATTTGAGATATTTTTTAAATATTGTTTTGGTCCATTCATGGGAACATGAACTTTGCCGCCTTCATTGAACCGATAGGCGAATTTTAAATGAGCTAATCCTTAAACAGATATAAATAGGATGTAGCCCTGAAACTTCATTATATCATTCCTTATTAGTAGGCTGCGGATTTATGCCTATATAGGCTACCTATTTTAATTCTTGACCTGAAGGCGCAAGATTTTAGATTACATAACCATTTTAAGGCATTGTGAGTATTTATAATATGCGAATTCTGTAATGCCTATAATTGCCTATTTCACTAGTAAATGCCTATTTGCTTTTAAATACCTAAAATTTGCCTAAATATCTGTATTATATAGACTATTATACTTGAATTTATTGATCATTCTGTCCACACCTGTGGAGTAATGGTCAGCGCGTCTGGCCGCGAAACCAGGTGGCCCGGGTTCGAATCCCGGTCGGGGCAAGTTACCTGGGTGAGGTTTTTTCCGGGGTTTTCCCTCAATCCAATACGAGCAAATGCTGGGTAACTTTCGGTGCTGGACCCCGGACTCATTTCACCGGCATTATCACCTTCATATCATTCAGACGCTAAATAACCTAGATGTTGATACAGCGTCGTAAAATAACCCAATACAATAAAAAAATAAAGTTGATCATTCTATCGATTTTTTTCAATCTGTAATTTGTTTCTTTTTTATCCAGCATAGGGCAGTAATATAGAACTATCGATAATTCTGTGTGTTACGTTTTACTGCCACCAGAGCGCGGAGAAATCTAATAATTCAATATCAATCAATAAAAAAATAGTACATTATGCAACGAGCCTATAATGATAGTAATTAAGAAGCGAGTATGGATGTTTATGAAACGAGCGCAAGCGAGTTTCATAATTTTCATACGAGTTTCTTAATTATCATTATAGGCGAGTTTCATACGACTTTTTATGTTCGACCATATTTCTAACTTGAAATTATTCATTTTATTTGTATCTAACTGACCTTGAGCAATACCTCGTAAATTGTGAGATGTGCGCAGACACGAAAGTATTGATTTTTTCCGAGGAACAGATGTCCACATTGACCTCGATAGCCTATAACAACCTACAGAGTAAACTAAATATTAACTTTGATATAACATTGAAATTAAATTAGACATTGAAAAACGAGATGACAAATTGAATTTATTTGAATATTATTTACAATTAACGCTAATTATTATAGTAACAGAACATAACCTTCTGCGACAGTATTGGATTTCCAGCCTCGGTGACTTTTCGCTAATTCTCTTTCGATTGCATATCCGAGAATAATCGATACTTGCGGTTTTATAACGGTACAAAGCTGACTTGTCACTGGCTGAACACCTGTAAGCTGAGTTGTCATTGGCTGAACACCTGTACTTTAATGAGTAGGTGTACTTTAATGACATGCATTAAAGGACTGCTACCAGGTGTATAATTACTACATTTCGGCATGGTCGAGCATAAAATGTATTTCGAAAGCCGCATGAATCATTGGTGGTAGTTGACTAGGGTAGTTGTTTTAAACTGTCTATCCGTTTTGTGAGTTATAGAGTTGAGTTTTCTGCTGCAGTACGTAGAGTATACCGTGGAGATATGCCAAAGCAAAAGTCATCAGAAGCACTGATAGGAAAATACATTGACTTTACTGCGTTCCCACTGGTTTGACCCCAGCAGACATTGGATCACTGAAGTATTGCCCCATCACTTCATGTGAAGTGGAAGGGAGTTTCTCCTAATTTAAGAACATACTTACAGACAATAAACATCAGTTCTCATTACAACATTTGGATG